>NC_046616.1:382500-571232 GCF_900324465.2 Anabas testudineus | reverse complement strand
GTAGTCTGTCTAGTATTTAGTGTGTATTACTAGTCCTGATATGTTGTAGTAGTACATAGTCCTAGTATTAGTTTTAGTCGTCTCGTCCTAGTATTAGTTGTAGTAGTCCTAGTCCTAGTATTAGTTGTAGGTAGTCCTAGTCCTAGTCATATTAGTTGTAGTAGTACTAGTCCTAGTATTAGTTAGTAGTACTATCCTAGTATTAGTTGTAGTAGTACTAGTCCTAGTATTAGTTGTAGTAGTACTAGTCCTAGTATTAGTTGTAGTAGTACTAGTCCTAGTACAGGTCACGTCGTTTAAACGACCAGAATCGATGAATGAACTTGTTTATTATACAAATTAACCTGGTTCAGAATAATTATTCTACTAAATGATCCTAAACCTTCACACACGCCGATGTTCCAAGACCCGGACAGCGACCTGGAAAACCCGCTCTGTCCCGGTCCTGTTCTGTCCCGGTCTGACTGTTCTGTCCCGGTCTAACTGTTCTGTCCCGTCGTTCTGTCCCGGTCTGACTGTTCTGTCCCGGTCCTGTTCTGTCCCGGTCTGACTGTTCTGTCCCGGTCTGACTGTTCTGTCCCGGTCTGACTGTTCTGTCCCGGTCTAACTGTTCTGTCCCGTCCTGTTCTGTCCCGGTCTGACTGTTCTGTCCCGGTCCTGTTCTGTCCCGGTCTGACTGTTCTGTCCCGGTCTGACTGCTCTGTCCCGGTCCTGTTCTGTCCCGGTCTGACTGTTCTGTCCCGGTCCTGTGTGAGCCGGACGCCCCTGTTCTCACCTTGCTCCTCCTGCTTCGCCGCTCCGAGCCACAGCGGAACGTCAGGGGGGCCCGAGCCGCACAGACTCCGGGGCCAAGTGCGGGTTGGTCCGGTATCGGCGGGACGTTCTCCGGTTTTGAGGTTTTGTTGATCCAGATGAAGGCAGACCGAGTCCTGCTGCTGCCGCTTTTATCTGAAGCCCCCCCCCCCGCTCCTGTCCTCCGTCAGGTCCGCAGCAGCTGACTTCGGATCAGCCAATGAGATTTATAGGCCACCGGCCGATGGACCAATCAGAGCCAGTGATGCTGCACAGAGGTGACGGGGGGGGGGGGGGGAAGGGGCGCTAACATGACGTAATGCTCCAGATTCTCCTGATGACGGTCTCAGGATCCGCATCCAGACTTGAATTGATCATCATGAACAAAACAAAACATGTAGTAAAGGGTTTACTTCCAAAGTAGTACTGCGAGTACTGAGTACACAGAACAGTAGGTACAGCACAGTAAAACAGTCAGAGAGCTTCAGTGAACACATGATGGATCAGTTCTCAGTTTATTAACGTTCTCATAAAAAACACCGAGCAAAGAAAGAACTCGGGAATAAAGACACGAGAACCGAGAGAAGAACGTTTCAGTCAATGTGAGAACAGAGAAATTCAGGATCAGACCTGATGATGAAGAGATGAACAGAGTAACTCGAGACGTGTGCACTGATCCAGTAAGTGTCGCTCTGACTCACAGTTCCTGTCGGAGCGATGAAGACGACGATGACCACACCGAGGAAGAGGAAGAGGAGGAAGAGGAGGAACCTGCAGTGAGTAGAAATCAAATCAACTTCATGTCCTGAACTAAATGAGTTTGTTATATGTGTAACAGTAGTAACAGTAAGTGAAGCTGAAGTACTTTAGAGGTACAGTACTGTCCCGTCACCACAGAGGAGGAGGTCAGAGTTCAACGACGACGGAAAAGGAACCAGCTTCAGCTTGTTTAACGTCTTTAAAGCAGAAACAGTTTGATCCAGGAGGATTCAATCTGGGACAAAGGGAACTTCTGTTCGTGTACAGTTGTTACTGGAGGAGGAGAGATCGAAGGGACCGGCAGCGGTACCGCCAGTACCCGCTTCTGTACACCTGTCGACTTGATGCCAATCAGAAGTGAGAAGCTGAAGGTTCACAGGTCAAACTGAAGTCAAACCTCAGTTTGGATCAACACCAAAGTCGACATTAATTCCCATCACGACCGAGCGTGTTGGGAAGAACATGGACCTCATTGTCATAAAGAAAAACTTTGTGCTGTGATCATTTGAGCTCAGTTGTTAGAATCTCACGTCTCAGTTCTCCCAGGCTCAGTGAAGTACACACCAGCTGCTGTAAGCTGAACCCTGATGAAGACCTGAGAGACCAGAACCTGTTCACCTGGCTGAAGGTTGGGGTGCCATCCTGGCTGTGGAGGAGTCGACCAGTTCTGAACAGGACTGGACTGTCTACCTGTGTTGTGTGGAACCCTCTGGGTTCTGTAGAACTATGGGTTCTAGAAGCGTTGATATGTGCCACCCTGTCCTTGTTCCAGGCTGTGTCTCTGTTGAGTGTGAACTGGTCTTGGGATGAGGTTCTGACAGAAAACACTGGACCAGTAGGAAACTGAACCAGGGGAAAAGTTCCACAGATTCAGAGCAGAGGAAACGACTACTACTACTGAGGTACTTAATAGTACTCAATAGTACTGTTGTTTTAGATAAGTCTGAACTCAGACTGTGGACTTTGGTTCCATCAGTTCTATTAAGGGAGAATTAAATGGACCGCAGCCACAGTGAACAGCTGAGCTGTGATGTTTCCATCAACAGATTCTCTTCAGCTGCATCATTGATCAGGTCCCTGACGAGTCGGAACCATTCAGGAAGCACTGGCACACGTTCCCTCCTTCAGTTCCTGCTGTTGAAGCAGCAGAACTGGACGTACACAGCAAGGTCAAAAATACAAACTACAAGAACGTTGTTGTGTGTCAGGTGAGCGAGTGACGTCAGGTGAGTGAGTGACGAGACAGAACAAACTGTACAGAACAAAATAGTTTTATTACCTTCTCCCAGTGTGTGTGAGCTCGTAGAAAACAACATTGACAGCAACAAAAACTGAAGTCATGTCCATAAAAAATAGTTTTTCTTTTAGTTTTCCAGTGAATAACGTGGAACATTTAGAATTCGGTCTCAGAAAAATAAAGGCAGGCTCCGCCCCTTTACATCAATAAATTCCTCAACCAATCACAGCAGAGGAGGGGCAGGCCGTGCAGGATCTGACAGCGACGATTGGCCACAGAAGCAACACGCCATCAACGCGCCTTGGCCCGTTGGTCAGGCCGCTCACACACATACAGAACACTTATGTTCAGATTCTAGTTAGATTTAATCTATGTACAGAAACGGTTCCACGATAGAAACTGTTTACAATTACTGATGTCAATCATCTGCTTCCAGAGCGTTCTGTCTGATTTTGTGCTGCTGCAAAGGATCATGGGACACCTGTAAATGTTTCAGTACAGGAAACTTTTACTTTAAACACCTGCTTCTCCTGACTCGGCTCAGAGTCCGGGTTCTCAGGTGGGAATCTGGACGTGGGTGGCAGGTCTTACCCCCAGACCGTAAAGTGTCCCGAGATGACGTCAGCATCGCCTCTTTTTTCTAAAATGGATTTAACAGTTGGATCGAACCGATTCAAATATGTTGTCCAACTTTTCAGCTGAAGAACGTCGTAGATCATAAACGTTTGACCTCGTGACCTCATCTCAGGAACCAACTTGTCTGGCTGAATGAGAACAAAGGCTCCTAGAGAATGGACCAATCAGTACACTGTTTGTCAGACAGAAAACTCCCAACTGGACTTTTCTAAATGTCTGAGCTGAGGAAATCATCAGACCTTCATGTGCTTTCAACTGTTTCTGGATTATCTGACATGTGTACAACTGTAGTTGGTACCTGGACACATGTGAACAGGATCAGTAGAGCTACACATGTTTAACAAGGAGCACATCATCTCTCTACAGTCCGCGTCCAGAACACCAGCCGTTACTGATCAATAGAAAAACAATCTTCGTGTTCTGCTGGTGACGTTAGCTGGACTCAAACCTTCGTCCAAAGCTCCAAAAGTTCAGCTCTAGGTTATAAATGGCTTATTTGTCGTCATCATGCTGTGGATTTCTTGATTTTTATAAAAACAACGAAGATGCATCTTTGTTCTGCTGCAGCACTGAAATGTTTAAGGCTTCCTTAAACTTTTTACACAATATAAACACGTCGTCTCTGATAGAAAAATAGACTCATGCTGTAAAGGAGAGAACAGTCGAACACAATGGCTTGGTGCTGCGTTTAGGTCACAGCTGAGGCTGGGAAAACACACCGTCAGGAACTGAGGCTGATTTCAGCGAGTTTCACATTTCTACAAGAATGTTTTCTTTACTGACTGTTAGTTGCTGCTGATCATCACGACCTTCTGAACTGGGACGGTCGAGTCTGACCGACTCATCAGATCTGATTAAAGTTATTTCAGTTCAGGAGTAACCTCAAGAAGTGCAGGGACGTTTTTCAGCATGTTGAATGTCAGCTTCACTCAGTTCCTGATGGTCCAGCTGAGTCTCTCAGTGGTTGTAGTTTGATACCTTGGACGACTACTACTACTACTAGGATAACTTTGGACTAATTTATTCACATTCAGTGAAGGATTAAAACTTTTACAGTGACGCTGCTGATTTTCTGCGACTTCAGCATCATTCCTCACGTACCTGTTTTAATCTGGAGGTTAAACCTTTATCCACATCAGAACCTCATTACAACTGGTGGAACAAGTACCAAGTTACTTTACTAAAGTATTAATACTAATAAGTAAAACTACATTCCTACATTCAATTGAATGTACAAACACCATCAAACTTTCAAAAGTAAAAGTATGTTATTCGATCGTTTACTGATCGAGTCGTTTTTACTACGTAATAAACAGTTAACTAGTTTAGTCCAGCTGTTTCTGACCTGTGGGTTAATTATTAATGGGAAAGAGGAAACTTAGTCAGTCTTCAGATTTTTTCTTTCATTTCTGCTCTTAATATTGTTATTAAGCTAGATGAGCTCTTATTATTATTATTATTATTATTATTAAGCTAGATGAGCTCTTATTATTATTATTAAGCTAGATGAGCTCTTATTATTAAGCTAGATGAGCTCTTATTATTATTATTATTATTATTATTAAGCTAGATGAGCTCTTATTATTATTATTATTATTATTATTAAGCTAGATGAGCTCTTATTATTATTATTATTATTATTATTAAGCTAGATGAGCTCTTATTATTATTATTATTATTATTATTAAGCTAGATGAGCTCTTATTATTATTATTATTATTATTAAGCTAGATGAGCTCTTATCATCATCATCATCATCATCATCATCAAGCTAGATGAACTTGAACAGAGACACAGAGACCAGAATTAATTCCACAAACTCACTAAATCACAACAAACTCAGCTGCTTCTGTCGAAGAGTCACAAACCAAAGTCAGACATTTATCACAACCTCGTGTTTTCTTAACAGTAAGTTCAATATTTGTATAAAGTAGCATATGTATACCTCAAACAGTACTTGAGTAAAGGTACTTAGTTACTTTCCACCGCTGCACAGTGTAAACGCGAAACTGATGATGCTGAGGTGACAGATGGTGTCCGTCTACAAATGTGGACACGTGGTCGGGGTTAGTTAGGTTAGTTATGTTGCTAACGTTAGGGTGGGGGCGGGGTGAAGGGGCATTATGTGGCACAGATAGTAAGACAACGTCTGTGTGTGTGTGTGTGTGTCAGCAGCTTCGTCGTCACACAGTAGCACAGTAACACGTTAACGGCGTCATCACGAGCAACAACAGCAACAACAGCAACCTGCGGGTAAACAACAGTCAGGTCAGGTTACCGTGGCAACCACAGAGCAGAGCTAGCATCACAAACATCGACAACAACGTCATCAACAACAGTCTTTGTTTTAGAAGAAAAAGAATCCACTTTGGATTGGTAGAAAAATTGCAGCTCGTCGTTTGGCGTTTTGCAGATTCTGATGTTGCCACAAGTTTCCCTGAGTCCGGAGGGGGTGGGGGGGTGGGGGGGTGGGGTGGGGGGGGGGGGGGGGGGGGGGGGGGGGGAAGAGACTGACGAGAAGAATTATTGTGATTTAAATGTTTTAGGAACTTTGAAGCTAAAAGTCAGAGCAGCCACGAGTCACAAACCTGATCTGAAGCGTTTCTCCAAATGAAGCGTCTCAGTGTTGTTGAAATGACTGTTCACATGAAAACTTAGTGGCAACATCGCTGCAGATTGACGACACCAGGCGTCCGAGGCTTTCAGAAAACAAAAGAAAACAGTGATCGACTATGTCTGGAAGGAACGCTGAAATTAAAATGTTCGTCAGTGAAACAAACACCAACATTTTAAAGCCAAAGGAATGTCTCTGTGTCGTCAATAAAACAGTTCCACTCGTGCAGAATCACAGGACGACACCTGTTTAAACTTAAAGACTGTTTTAGAAAATATACAATCTGTCGCATAGAGAAATAACTTGGCTGAGTAAAAACTCCAGATGAAAGCTGAAATATGAATTTCTGCCGCTCATCATCCCTCCTCTGTGATAAGTGCTGAAAGGCTTGACCTTCGAAAAAAGGCCAATAAGAGCAAAGCAGAATCTTTGTCAAAGTCGTTTCTGAAAGCATCCAGCAGATGGGAGTGATGAAATCAAACACACCCAGGACAGTCAGGAGCCACAGTCACGTTAAATTCAAGAATCTGCTGAGAACAGAAATAAATAACCACTTCAGGAAAAACAGATGACGCAAACATCCAGAGAGAAAGATTTGAGCCTAATCTGCATCTTGTGATGACTCCTCATAGAAACGAATGCTCAGGTCATTTTCAGCTGTGAAACTCTCCTCACGGGTCAATTTCAAAAATGGTTTTCCTGTTTGAGCCGAGCCGAACAGGAAACAACTTGATCCACAAAAAACAAACAAAGTCAGTTGTGAATATTTTTCATCTCATAAATTTCCAGTAAAAATGATCTGGTTCCAGTTTTCAGATTTTCTCCAGTCTCGTTGACAAATGTTTTAGATGCTTGGTCAGACTGAAGAAACCCTCGTTTATCATCAGTTAACAGAGCATCTACAGTGTAATAGCGGCCCTCAGAAGAATAAAGAAAATCTATCTGAATAAAACGAGGGCGGTCCACCTGCTCTCTGCACGTTGAAAACGGGCCTGTGAGTTCTGTCAGGTCCTGATGATGACGCTCCAGCTGTTAACAGTTCCAGAGAAACCAGCACATCTCCCAGTCTTACCAGTCAGACGACAGTGCTTTAAACTTTATTGTTTCTGGTGTTAATGGAGGGTTTCAGAGTAAGTCCAGATCCAGTTCTCCAGAGAGCCCCTCACAGGACATGGAGCGACCATCACATTAGTTCTCAGTCGGGCCTGGAGCTCAAGGTTTCTGTGGACCAGGGGACAGAACCACGGGGGTGGAGAGCCCATCGACGCTCAGAGCCGGGATGTGGATCTGGTTACTGCCATTAGTGGGGAACTGAAGGATAAAGAGAGAGAGAGAGTATTTGTATTTTTAATTTGTTCACCAAATCAAAATCCACAAGTTCCAACTCATTTCCTGTTTTCACGACTCCTTCATCACAGTAACACTGTTCAAACACAATTATTTATTAGATACTTTTTTTATATCACGTGGATGTAGGTATACCTGAGCTGTGTATAACAATAATTCCTATATTTATTAGCTTCTATAATTCATAATACACCGCTAAAAAAACAAATCAGGACAGAAAAGAGGCCACATCAACCTACAGAAGGCTCAATTCAAAGACACCCTGAAAACCAAAGTGGAAAAATGATGCAGCAGGTTCGTCCACTTCACTGAAGTTTCATTCGAGCAACTCAAAATGGTCATGAAGTCTGATTCTGATTGTTTGGTTAGAGGCGTTCACACCAGTGGCCTGCTGGAGGTCATTTTGCTCTGACAGAGCTCATCTTGTTCCTCCTTGCACAAAGGAGCAGATACTGGTCCTCTTGATGGGTTAAGGACCTTCTTTGATCCTGTCCAGCTCTCCTAGAGTAACTGTCTCCTGGAATCTAGTCTGTGCTCTTGAGACTGTGCTGGGAGACACAGTAAGCCTTCATCAGTCCGTACTGATGTGATGTCCTGGAGGAGTTGGACTGTCTGTTCAACCTCTGTAGGGTCCAGGTATCACCTCATGCTATGAGAGTAAAAGATGTCAGTGTCCTCCACCTGTAAAACCATTCCTGGTTTGGGGGTCGTCTCATTATGTCAAGTCAATGGTAAATGTTCTGCACTTATATAGTGCTTTTCTACCTAGCTGGTACTCAAAACGCTTTACACTGCATCTCATTCAACCATTTACACACACAAACACACACACATTCACACACTGATGGCAGAGTTGCTATGCAGCTGACCTGACTCACCGGGGGCAACTTGGGGTTCAGTATCTTGCCCAAGGACACTTTAGCATGTGATGTGGCAGCCAGGAATCGAACCACCTGTGATTGGCAGACAACTGCTCTACCTATTGAGCCACAGCCACCCCTAGCTGACACTGATTAACAACCCCTCTGATACTGAACTGACCAGATTAATGTCCCAGAGGTTTAACCGACTTGATGCTAAACTCAGATTAGCAAGTATTCCTTTAATGTTTTGGAGCAGTGTAATTCTATAACACCCTTCTATAATTATAATAAAAAGAGGTGGACTATTAACTTCAAGTGCTGCTGTTTGACAGAGTACAGAGAGTCAGAGTGGGTCCTCATCTCTCCACAGCCCTGAGACTAAACACCGGTTCCCCACAAGGCTGTGTGCTGAGTCCTCTGCTGTACACCCTGTACACGTATGACTGTCAGCACACACCCAGACAATGTCGTCATTAAGTTTGCCGATGACACAACTGTGGTGGGGCTCATCTCTGGCGGTGATGAAACGGCATACAGGGATGAGATCCAGAGGCTGGTGGGGTGGTGTGAAGACAACAACTTGGTCCTAAACACCTCAAAAACGAAAGAAGTGATCGTGGACTTCAGGAGGAAGAAGTCAGATCTGCAGTCCATTGTCATTAATGGGGAGTGTGTGAAGAGGGTGCCAAGCTTCAAGTACCTTGGTGTGCACATAGATAAAGACCTCCAATGGAGCTCCAATACCGCAGAGGTAATGAAAAAGGCTCAACAGCGTCTTCACTTCCTGAGGATCCTCAGGAGGGTCAACCTGAAGAGAGAGCTGCTGGTTGCCTTCTACCGTTGCTCCATTGAGAGTGTGCTAACATACTGCATCTCCGTGTGGTTTTCAAGCTGCACCATGGCACAAAAAAAGGTTCTACAAAGGGTCATAAACACTGCCCAAAAGATCATTGGCCACCCTCTTCCCTCACTGAAGGACCTCTACAGCACCCGATGTCTTAGGAGGGCACGCAACATCCTGAAAGACTGCACACACCCGGGACACCGGGTGTTTAAATGGTTGCCCTCTGGAAAAAGACTCAGGGTGCTGAGGTCACGGACCAACAGACTCAGAGACAGTTTCTACAATAGAGCAATAGCCCTCATGAACACACACACACATCTGGTTTAGTTTTTCTAGAAGAATGTAGAATGTATATTCTGTATATACAGCTGGTGTGCATGTGTATATTTGTATATATTTGTATGTATATATATATATATATATATATATATATATATATATATATAAAATTGTGTATATATATATATAAAATTGTATATATATATATATAATTGTGTATATATATATATAATTGTGTATATATATATATATATATATATATATATATATATAATTGTGTATATATATATATATATATATATAATTGTGTATATATATATAATTGTGTATATATATATATAATTGTGTATATATATAATATATATATATATATATATATATATATATATATATATATATATATATAATTGTGTATATATATATATATATATATATATATAATTGTGTATTATATATATATATATATATATATATATATATATATATATATATATATAATATATATATATATATATATATATATATATATATATATATATATATATATATATATATATATATACACAATTATATATACAAATATACACAAATATATATATGTATATATGAATATATGTATATATATTTAAATACTTTTTGTATGAAAGGTAATTGTAAGCCGTTTTATTATTATTATGTTGTTTTCTACTCTCTCCTTGCACCAATGTGGGACAGTTTGCAATTTCGTTGTACTGTTGTACCAAGTGTGACTGTACAATGACAATAAAGCTTTATCTTATCTTATCTTATCTTACACAGATGTTCATGCATTAATAACACAATTACACAAATATAGAATTAATATAATATATTATATTAATTATTCATTATAATCAATCTTAATAATCATCACAATCTAGCCACGGGGGTTGCAAGCCAGTGACTTCTGTGCCGGTCCCAAGCCCGGATAAATAGAGAGGGTTGGGTCAGGAAGGGCATCCGGCGTAAAAATTGCCAAAAATAACCGTGCGAATCATTCACAAGACTTTCAACCCCCCTTCGGTCGAGGCGCGGGTTAACAACGACCGCCACCGATGCTGTTAACCTACAGGGTGCCGGTGGAAATTGGACTACTGTTGGTCAAAGAAGGAGAAGAGGAAGAAGGGTTTGTGGTCAGAGAGAGAGAGAAGAGGAAAGGCAGAAGCATAGATCTGAGAATAGGGACTCTTAACGTTGGCACAATGACAGGGAAAGGCAGAGAGCTGGCAGACATGATGGAGAGATGGAAGGTAGATGTTCTGTGTGTGCAGGAGACAAGGTGGAAGGGCAGCAAGGCACGTAGTATCGGAGGAGGATACAAACTGTTCTACCATGGTGTTGATAGAGAGAAACGGGGTAGGAGTGATCCTGAAGGGGGAGTTTGTGAACAATGTCCTAGAGGTGAAAAGAGTCTCAGACAGGGTGATGAGCCTAAAGCTAGAAATTGAAGGGGTGATGGTGAATGTAGTCAGAAGAGAAGGAGAGATTCTGGAGTGAGTTTGATGAGGTCATAGAGAGTATCCCCAGAGGAGAGAGAGTTGTTGTTGGAGCAGACTTCAATGGGCATGTTGGTGAGGGCAACAGAGGTGATGAGGAGGTGATGGGCAGGTTTGGTGTGAAGGAAAGGAATCTGGAAGGACAGATGGTGGTGGACTTTGCTAAGAGGATGGAAATGGCTGTAGTCAACACTTACTTCCAGAAGAGAGAGGAACATAGGGTGACATACAGAAGTGGAGGTAGGAGTACGCAGGTGGACTACATCCTATGTAGACGAGGTCATTTGAGAGAGGTTAGTGACTGCAAAGTGGTGGTAGGAGAGAGTGTAGCCAGACAGCACCGCATGGTGGTTTGTAAGATGACTCTGGAGGTCAGGAAGAAGAAGAGAGGGAAGACAGAAAAGAAGACCAAGGTGGAAGCTAAAGAATGAGGAAACTTGTGAGGAATTCAGGCAGAAGTTGAGACAGGTTCTGGGTGGTCAGGATGAGCTTCCAGATGACTGGGAAACCACAGCAGAAGTTATCAGAGAAACAGGTAGGAAGGTGCTAGGTGTGTCATCTGGAAAGAGGAAAGAAGGTAAAGACACTTGGTGGTGGAATGAGGAAGTACAGGAATGCGTCCAGAGGAAGAGGTTGGCTAGAAGGAAGTGGGATGTAGAAAGGACTGAGGAAAGTAGACAGGAGTACAAGGAAGCGCAGCGTAGAGTGAAGAGGGAGGTGGCAAAGGCCAAACAGAAAGCTTACGATGAGCTATATGACAGGTTAGAACAAAGGAAGGAGAGAAGGACTTGTACAGGCTAGCCAGACAGAGAGATAGAGATGGGAAGGATGTGCAACAGATAAGGGTGATTAAGGACAGAGATGGAAAGGTGCTAACAACCCAGGAGAGTGTGCAGAAAAGATGGAAGGAGTATTTTGAGGAGCTGATGAACGAGGAAAATGACGAGGAAAGAAGGGAGGAAGATGTGGATGTTGTGGAGCAGGAAACAGCAGAGATTGGAAAGGATGAGGTTAGGAAGGCTCTGAAAAGGATGAAGAGTGGAAAGGCTGTTGGTCCTGATGACGTACCTGTGGAGGTGTGGAAGTGCTTAGGAGAGACAGCAGTGGAGTTTCTAACCAGTTTGTTCAATAGGATTCTAGAGAGTGAGAAGATGCCTGAGGAATGGAGGAGAAGCGTTCTGGTTCCGATCTTTAAGAACAAGGGTGACACGCAGAACTGCAGCAACTATAGAGGAATAAAGTTGATGAGCCACACAATGAAGCTGTGGGAAAGAGTAGTGGAAGCCAGGCTTAGGAAGAAGGTGGAGATTTGTGAGCAGCAGTATGGTTTCATGCCCCGTAAGAGCACCACTGATGCCATTTTTGCTTTGAGAATGTTGATTGAAAAGTACAGAGATGGTCAGAAGGAGCTGCATTGTGTCTTTGTAGATTTAGAGAAGGCGTATGACAGGGTGCCGAGGGAGGAGCTGTGGTACTGTATGAGGTCGTCGGGAGTGGCAGAGAAGTACGTCAGACTAGTTCAGGACATGTATGAGAGAAGTATGACGGTGGTGAGATGTGCTGTAGGTCAGACAGAGGAGTTCAAGGTGGAGGTGGGACTAGACCAAGGATCAGCTTTGAGTCCCTTCTTGTTTGCTATGCTGATGGACAGGCTGACAGATGAGGTCAGACAGGAATCTCCCTGGACAATGATGTTTGCGGATGACATTGTGATTTGCAGTGAGAGTAGAGAGCAGGTGGAGGAACAGCTGGAAAGGTGGAGGTTTGCTCTGAAAAGAAGAGGCATGAAGGTCAGTCGTAGTAAGACAGAATACATGTGTCTGAACGAGAGGGATCAAGGTAGAAGCGTTAGGTTACAGGGGGCTAAGGTGAAGAAGGTGCAGGAGTTTAAGTACTTGGGGTGAACAGTTCAGTGTGATGGGGAGTGTGGTTGAGGTTGGAGCAGGTGGAGGAAAGTGTCAGGAGTGTTGTGTGACAGAAGAGTGTCAGCAAGACTCAAAGGAAAGGTGTACAAGACAGTGGTGAGACCAGCTCTGCTCTATGGGTTAGAGACGGTAGCTGTGAGAAAGACACAAGAGGCTGAGATGGAGGTAGCAGAGATGAAGATGTTGAGGTTCTCCTTAGGAGTGACCAGGTTAGACAGAATAAGGAACGAGCACATCAGAGGGACGGCTCACGTTGACTGAGTTAGCAACAAAGTCAGAGAGGCCAGACTGAGACGGTTCGGACATGTTCAGAAGAGGGATAGTGAATATATTGGTAGAAGGATGTTGGAGATGGAGCTACCAGGCAGGAGGGCAAGAGGACGACCAAAGAGGAGATATATGGACGTTTTAACAGAGGACATGAGGTTGGCTGCTGTGAGGGTAGAAGATGTCCATGATAGAGTTAGGTGGAAAAGGAAGATTCGCTGTGGCGACCCCTGATGGGAAAAGCCAAAAGAGCAGAAGAAGAATCTTAATAATCATCACATTAATTCATTGCATTTCAGTTCTTATTGTACTTTCCAGTTTAGTTCCATAAACTATTTGGTAAAATGAGTCCTAATCTTAAAATCTGCCTGTTTATGTTTATCTGATATTTGGTGACATCAGTAGCTAATGTCGTTTTCAGATTCCCAAGGAGGAAGAACTGCAGAACTAAAACTAAAGGGAACTTATTCCAATTCATTCTCTTTCTGTGGAGAAATATTTCTGAAACAAAGAGCCTGTAGTGAGCAGCACAAACTAATTTACTTCAGTCACATCTGTCCAGACCTGCACGTAACACTAGACCTGCCTGACAGGATGATACCGTCAGAGCGAGCAGAGAGAACAGGTTTGTGATTCGGGTGAAATGACCTTTAAAGTGTCTGTAGAGATAAAACAAATAGAGAAAGAAGAGAGCCAGAAACCTGCAGAGACACAGCTCAGTGTGTGTGTGTGTGTGTGTGTGTGTGTGTGTGTGTGTGTGTGTGTGTGTGTGTGTGAGTGAAAGAGAGTGTGTTCCCTGGATAAGGCACAGGTCCATGCAGTGCGCTGTGTGTGAGAAGCAGATGTGCAGAGTTTCACCAAAATGTGCTGGATTCAGAGTCAGAGTGATAAAAAACATCAGATCTACTGCATCTGTCCTCAGACCACCAGAAGCCAGAGATGCTTTATCATCTTCATTCTGGATTCTGGTTTAAATCACGCCAGAACGTCCTCTCCGCCTATTGGTCAGATGTGTCTGCTGTGGGAACAGAAAAAGTAAATACAGGAAGAAGGTGAAGTGTTGTGGAGAGAGATGTTTTCACATCAATGTTGACACAGGTTGGTCCTTGATCCTGCTGATTATTGTTTGTTACGTTACATCAGACCTGGTGTCTTTGAGGTCTTCACCTCCTCACGTCTCCACGTTTGTCCTCCATTAATCAGACAAAAAAATGGAAATCTACACACTACCCAAAGCCCTCAAATTATGTGAGTCATGGCGCTTGGTCCCGTTTTGGTTCGGTTCGCTTTCTCACCAGGAGGACTGCACCAGAGTTCACTAGATGATGCGGATTGAGACCATTGCCTTGTTCCTCACTTGTAAGTCGCTTTGGATAAAAGCGTCTGCTAAATGACTAAATGTAAATGTAATGTAAATGTAATTACTGTGTTCACACCGGACAAAACGAACCGCACCGAGAAGGAAAAGGAACTTGAGTTTGACAGAATCGAGCTAAAGCCTGTAGGTTTGAAAGCACCCTAAAGCTTCATTCTGAACCTTTATCCTCCTGATGTGTAGAAGCCTCATAGAACCCTGGAACATAATCTACTTTTCTCCTGTGTGTCCTTCTTGATCAGTTAAAATGTTTGTCGAAAGTGATGAGGTTTAAGAGAAGACAACGCTTTTCCCATTTAACTTACAAGTCTAAACCAAATTTTGTTGCTTTTTATCCAACAGTTGTTGAGATATTTAACCGTTGTTGTAGTTATGTTCATGTCTGACTGAGTTAGTTTGGTGCAAACGTGATGCATGAATGTTTAATTAGTGTGTGAAGGGGAACAGTGCAGCTGTGTTTGTGCTTGTTGTGATTTCAGTTAACAACACTGAACATAGACCTGTGAAAACATGTCGTGGTTGTGAATAGAAGCGCAATATGAGCTCTGCAAACGCGTGAACAACCTCTAACTACACTTTCTATTTAAAGACAAGCTCCACAGTTGATACAGAAAATTCATTCAAACAGTAAAACAGTTGCTGTTAAAAATGAATAGGGAGGAACTTGTCAACATGAGCCAGAAGCTTGTAAAAACCTGTCACCTGATAAATATATTTATATGAAGGACATAAAGCCTGTTTGATCACGAGCAGCTTTTCAGGATAAAGACACAGATAAAACAACAGCACACAGGTAAAGTTGGCAGCTCCTCATTTAGAGCTGATGGTCGTTGCCGTTTTTCACATAGAGCTGTAAAAGTTTTATGTTTACAGGTCCCAGAACCTAAGAAATGAGGAAGTAAATGATGTCTACTCACCACAACAGCAGAGAGACTGAGGAGACCCTTAGTTTATACATGCTTATATTTTAATAGGAACGTTTATTTAATAATTTCTAACTCAGCTTTAGTTATTCTCTGGATAATTCACTGTAATGTCCAGTATCACTAACTGAGCAGTGACATAGTTTTCATTCACTCATTCTTGTCATTCGTAGCTGTGTAAATAAACAGAGCTGCACAAATGTGTGTTATGCTCAATCTCTCATGCGAGACGTTACAGTAGGGTCAGGCTTGGTCTATTACCTGGAAGGAGAGCTTGGCTGGCGAGCGAGGAGCAATGGGACTCAGTGTGCTCCAAAAGTGGATGGTGGAGGGAAGAGGACTGGGAGTCAACAGGACCGGAGTCTGGACAGAAAGACGAGAATCAAAACAGAAACGACAGCTCAGACACTGTATTTTACTTGTGACATACATATACCTAAAATATTAGAAGTTAAAATACTGTTTATCTAATATTTATAATTGTTTTATTATAACTTTTGTATTAATGTGTAATATACAGGTTTCTAGTTTAGTTGAGCCACACAGAGATGAGTGTTTACCAGAGCGTGGGAGGTGATCACAGTCGGTGTCAGAGTGTTTGTTCCTGATCCAGGAGCCAGTAAACTGTTAACTGCTGCGTTCACCTGCACGGATAAGATGGGATGTCAGAGAAATCAGCTGTAAAAAAAACAGGACAACACTGGATTCTCATGATTGTACTGTACGCAGGCTCCAGACCTTATCCAAGGAGAGGCCTGGGGGGAGAGAGGGGGAGGAAGGCAGCTCCAGGCCCCGCGGCTTCTTTGGTTTGGGAGGAACGGCAGAGTCCGAGGTGGAGGCCACCGGAGGGGTCGTCACTGAGGACGATGTCACTGAAGGGACAGAGGTGTCTGGCAGAGACAAAAGAAAAACTGCAGTAACAGCACAATCTCTACTTTATCACACTCTATTACGCTTCTTCGCTGCATTTCTTTATTGCACTCTAATGCCCAGTGTGGCTTTACTGTATTCTCATGACCTATATTTACTTTGCTTATTTTGTCTCTCTTTCTTACTTTTCTGTGTACAACTGGATTGGACAGAACATGTTAGTTTTCAGTAAAGACCGGATCATATTCAGTTGTTTTTTTTTTTTTAAATACTTATGCTTTAAAAGATTTGTCAGCAGCAATACCCGTTGTCCAGATCGTCTCACATTTTAGATGTTTTAAACCTCCACAAATAGTTCTTACATTTACATTTCGGCATTTATCAGATGCTTTTATCCAAAGCGACTTACATGGTTCAAGGCAAAGGCAGGCTAAGTGTAAGGAGGTCCTGCCTAAGGACCTGGACCCCGGTCTCCCACATGGAGGGCAACGATGTTACATATATATTTGTTTTTCTTAACATTGCTGTTAAACTGCAGATGAGTGTAACCATTTCTGGTGATGGCGGGGGCAGTCAGTATTTCAATACCAGGCCTGTGACACAGCAGCACAAACAGAGAACCACCTCTTTGCTCACGTCTTTTCCTGTTACCTGTTAGCCCACCCTTTCCTTCCCCCTCTCCTGCAGTCTGCTGACCTCCAACCCCGGGCTCCATACAAGGAGGGGATGAGCTCTCCACAATGGTGAGTGGGGGCTCCGGTTCTCCTGAGCCACAGATCAGCTGAGGAACCTGAAAGAAGAGGAGATGTCAGTCTGATTCAGGATACCTAAACTACTGAGGGGCACAGTGAAAACTCCCCACGTCTGTGATGGACCCAGCTTTAATTCAATTCAATTCAATTTTATTTGTATAGCGCCAATTTACAACAGAAGTTATCTCAAGGCACTTTACAGTGTAAGGTTTAAGACCTTACAGAAAATATTTATACAAAAAATTATAGAGAAAACCCAACAATCCCATTTGAGCAAGCTTTAGGCAACAGTGGAGAGGAAAAACTCCCTTTAGAGGAAGAAACCTCCAGCAGAACCAGACTCATAGTGGGCGGCCATCTGCCTTGACCGGTTGGGGTGAGTGGAAAGAGAAGAGAGAAAAGAACAGCAGGCAATAAAGACAACAGCAAGCATCAAGAACATTGGGCAGATGAACTGGATTCTGGAGATGTACAGCTCCAGGCCGAGGATACCTGCAGAAAAGTACAGAGAGAGGGAGACAGAGAGGAGGAAACACAACTAAAAGAGAGAGAAGACACAAAGTTAATGACATGCAATGGTGGCATTTGCATTGATACAGGAGAAAGGAGAGAGGAGAGGAGCTCAGTGTATCAGTAGAGGTCCCCCAGCAGAATAACCTATTTCAGCATAACTAAGAGATCGTTCAGCGTCACCTGATCCATCTCTAACTATAAGCTTTATAAAAAAGGAAAGTTTTAAGTCTAGTCTTAAATGTAGAGACGGTGTCTGCCTCCAGAACCTGAACTGGGAGCTGGTTCCACAGGAGAGGGGCTTGGTAGCTAAAGGCTCTGCCTCCCATTCTACATTTGGAAACTCTAGGAACCACAAGTAAACCTGCAGTCTGAGAACGGAGAGTTCTGCTTGGAAGATAAGGAACTATGAGGTCTTTAAGATAAGATGGAGCCTGATTATTAAGGGATTTATAAGTTAGGAGAAGAATTTTAAATTCAATTCTGGATTTAACAGGGAGCCAATGGAGAGAAGCTAACGTTGGAGAAATATGATCTCTCTTGCTAATTCCAGTCAGAACTCTGGCTGCAGCATTTTGGATTAACTGGAGGCTCTTTAATGAGTTATTGGGACATCCTATTAATAATGAATTACAATAGTCCAGTCTGGAAGTAACAAATGCATGGACTAGTTTTTCAGCATCACTTTGGGACAGGATGCTCCTAATTTTAGCAATGTTTCTTAGGTGAAAAAAGGCAGTTCTAGAGATTTCTTTTATGTATGAAGTGAAGGAGATATCCTGATCAAAGATAACTCCGAGGTTTCTTACAGTATTACTTGAGGCCAGAACTAAGTCATCAATGGTGAGAATGTGTTTAGACATAGTGTCTCTGAGATTTTTAGGCCCAAACAGTATAACCTCTGTCTTGAATGGATTTAGGAGAAGGAAATTGGAGGTCATCCAGGCCTTTATGTCTTTTAAGCATTCCTGAAGTTTGACTAATTGATTAGTTTCTCCTGGTTTCATAGATAAATATAGCTGGGTATCATCTGCATAACAATGGAAATTTATAGAGTGTTTCCTAATAATATTGCCTAAAGGGGACATATATAACGTGAAAAGAATCGGTCCAAGCACAGATCCCTGTGGAACTCCATAGCTGACTTTGCTGTGCATGGAAGACTCATCATTAACGTGTACAAACTGAAATCTATCCGATAGATACGATTTAAACCACTCTAGTGCTGTTCCTTTGATTCCAATGACATGTTCCAGTCTGTGTAATAAAATGTTGTGATCTATAGTGTCGAATGCAGCACTAAGATCTAACAAGATGAGTATAGAGAGTAGACCATTGTCTGATGCTAATAGAAGATCATTAGTGACCTTTACCAGTGCTGTTTCTGTACTATGATGTACTCTAAATCCTGACTGGAAATCTTCATACAAGTTATTGCTACGTAGGTGGTCGTATAATTGCTTAGAAACTATCTTTTCAAGGATTTTAGAGATAAAGGGCAGATTGGATATTGGTCTATAATTCGCTAAGACCCCTGAGTCCAGAGTAGGCTTTTTGAGTAGGGGCTTGACTACAGCAACCTTAAAAGCCTGTGGTACGTAGCCTATTTGTAAAGACAGATTGATCTGATCTAATATGGACGTGCTGATCAAAGGTAAGACATCCTTGAGGAGTCTAGTCGGGATGGAATCTAAGACACATGTTGATGGTTTAGAGGAATTAATTACTGAAATTAATTCAGAATGATCTACAGGGAGGAAGCAGTCTAAGTACGAGTGTGGATCTAGAGTTGTTGTACAATCCATGCTATATGCAGGGATGATCTGATCAATTTTTTCTCTAATAGTTATGATTTTATTTGTAAAGAAATTCATGAAGTCATTGCTGCTGAGAGTTGAGGGAATACTAGGGTCAACCGAGCTATGACTCTTTGTCAGCCTGGCTACAGTGCTGAAAAGAAACCTAGGGTTGTTCTTATTTGCCTCTATTAATGAGGAGTAATATGAAGTTCTAGCTTTACGCAGGGCTTTTTTATATATTATTAAACTATCTTTCCAGGCTAGGCAATATTCATCTAAATTGGTGGAACGCCACCTCCTTTCCAGCTTACGTGATTTCTGCTTTAAGCTACGGATTTGTGAATTGTACCATGGAACTAACTTCCTCTGACTCACTAGTTTCTTTTTCAGAGGAGCAACAGTATCAAGTATTGTTCCAAGTGAAGCACCAGTACTATTAACAAGATAGTCCAATTGTGCTGGAGTAACATTGAAATAACTGCCTTCCTCTGTGTTGTTGTTGCAGTTTAGAAACTGATATTAGTTCATCTCTCACCTCATCCACCTGTTTCTCATCTAGAGACACCATCCCCAGCAGCTCCTCGTCCAATGGCAGGTTCTCCTCCTTGATAACGATAGGGGGAGGAGGAGGGCGAGAAGAGGGGGGAACAGAAGCAGGAGTAGCAACAGAGGGAGAAGCAGCTGTAATGGCCGCCTGTTGCTGCTGCTGCTGCTGCTGCTGCTGCTGGGAGGGTGGGGGGTTGATGATGACAAAGACAGGTGATGGGTGACTTGGGTGAGGAGCAGCGTGGGTGTGATGAGGGAAGCTGGCAGGGTTGGGGGCTCCTCCGCAGTCATCCTGCTGGGGGCCTTGGAGACCCATCGATAAATGTGGTGGAGGGGCAGGACTCACAGACCCCCCAACAGGGGCCAGAGGGATGAGAGGGGTGAGCGAGGACGGATCCCCGACACTGGTGAGATAAATCTGAGGAGGGTCGCTCAGAGGAGGCACAGGAGGATTCTGGGAAAGACGAAAAAAAGGCAAATGTTCAACAGCTGAAAAACGTGAAGCGTGACAGAATGTAGTGGAGTTAAAAATGTCAAATCACTCCTGAGGGTGGCGCTAGAGGGAAGGGAGGGAGATGAGAGGGGGGCCCATTCAGACCCAAACCAGGGACACTGCAGCTACAGAGCACATGCTGCATTCAGCTACTCAGGTGATGGTGAATAAACAGTTTTTCGTCATAGTAAAATTACCTCTGCACTCACCTGTGATTGGCTGGTGGTGTTGGCAGGTATCTGAGGACTGAGAGCTGGAGTTGGACACGGAGAGCCCTGAGTGACAATCACCTGGAGAGCAGCGTCAACAGCTCCACCAACTGATGGAGAAGATTTTGACTCCGACAAAACACACACCTGAGCAGGACATGGAGGGGGGAAGATGAGAGGGAAAGGAGGTAGGAGAAGAGGGAGGGGACAAAAGCAAACTAAGAATGAAACTAAGGACATTATTCAAGATCATCTGAATTTTGTCGTAATGTTCTAACAAAAAAACATTGAAAGATAAAACTGGATTTTTAAGAATCTGGCCTCGCTTTGAATTTTATGGAAAAGGATAAAACTTTTTTGGATGTTAAAAATAAACTAAACAGCTCCTTCAGTCTCGCTGACCTCTCTGGCCGTGCGGTCGGCCTTTGGTGTGGTGTCTTGTTGAAGCAGCAGCTCTGTTTTGACTGGCCGGGGGTTGGGTGAAGCCTGCAGAGACTGGATGGTGAAGGTGGAGTAAAGGCCAGACTTCATGTAGTCGTTTCTGGAGCTCTTCTGGGAGCTGCTGGGTGGTGAGCGCTGTGGTTTAAAACAGAAATCAGTTGGATTTCTAATTTCCTGATGAAACTACTGTTCAACCTGTAAAGAAACTTACTTGTGGTAAACCTTTTGATGGACAGGTTGAGGTCACCCCCCCAGGGCCTTTTGATTGGCTGTTTGGGTCAATGCTTTCCCTCCTCTGGCCTTCCTCCGCGTTGCGCACTCCCTCAGCGAGGGAGGGGTCAGCTTGACTCACAAACTTATAGACAAACTTCTGCCCGCTCACTTTCTTTATGATGTTCTGAAAGAAGAAGAAAATAAGTAGAAACTGCAGCAGGAGAGGAAGTCTGTTCATTTTCACTAAGAGTAAAACATTTAATTAAAATTGAATCCAACACCGAGCCTGATGCAGAAGTATCTGCATGTGTCAGACACTGAAAACAAATAAGTGCGTAACTGTACAAAAACACAGTCACTGAACAAACAAATTAACCTAAACGCACATGTTTCATCTGCTCGGCTCTGTGATGCGTTTGTTCTTGTGTAGTAAGTGTAGTTTCATCAGTAGTACCTTGTCATAGTAGTATCTCAGTGCTCGGCTCAGCTTGTCGTAGTTCATGTTGTGTTTGTTTTTGCGGAGCCCCCACAGTCGTGCGACCTCTTCAGCATCCAGAAGCTTGAACTCTCCGTCCTCACCTGTCCATGAGATCAGGTGACGCTGCCGCTGGTCCTCCAGCAGGTGTAGCAAGAACTGCCACAGCGTGATGGACGGGTCCATGGCTGTGGGGGGAGGTGGGCGTGGACACATTCATTTTAAACCACACATCTCATGTACATGTGTTAGATTAGCTCATCATACAAAACTGTGACACAAAAACATTGAAATGATAATAAAAGGTTTAAACTGTGTCCATCTGCTACTGGACTTTTTATCTCTGCTGGTTATTTATGGTTCTGAACATCAGCAAATACACACAGTCAAGAATCTGGAGGAAAAACTGTTTATAATATATAAATAATATAAATTATGGCTCCTAACAAAAAATGTATTATGTTTAGACCCTAAAGTGAAGTCTGCAAATGAAAACTGTTCAAAACTCAGACATATTCACTGGCTGTGAATGAGAGAAATTCATCTCATTTGAGCGTGAAGCTTCTGAATCAGAAGATTTTTTACTTATTCCTTTAGTTTTGAGACAAATAATGATCTAAATAATTATTTTTATTTATTCAATGCAGCTTTAATATAGATGTAAGTTAATATATGCTGTCATTGAAAAATAAAGTTGATTAAATTATCATGACGTAAAGAGTCACGACTTATTTCATATCACAGAGCGCTAAATTGAACACATTTTTCATGCTCATACTGTCAAATAGTGACAGTGAAAAACTAACACAAAGACAAAACAAACAGACTGATAATCTGTCCATATCTGGACCCAGAAAAGTGGCAGAAAATTGAAAAAAATAAAATTATTGTTTTTAGTTTAATGAGCCTACTAGAAAATTAGAACGTCTGCTACCATCAACAGGAGAAAAGAAAATATACTGAGGAGCTTAATATTAATAAAAATAATAGGACATTTTTTAAAACCTCTTCTCAGGGGATCTGAATCCCCAGGTCTTTAAGACATATGAAGACCCGCAGATGGTCTGGTTTTACAGAACCAGACTGAAGTCTGTTGTGAGGAAACAGGAAAAATGGGTAAACTGAAGAGACTCTACTGAGAAGGTCAACATTGCCAGATTCCTGGGAGATGCAAATGAGCCTCATTACAATTGGCTGACATGTTGCATAACGAACCCATCAATCACCTTGGAAACCGTCTCCATGGTGAGACCTTTTATAAATGGTAACCAAGGGAGAAGACGGCGGGTGAGAGACAGAGAGAGACAAACAGAGAGACAGACAAAGAGACAGAGAGAGAGAGACAGAGAGAGAGAAAGACAAAGAGAGAGACAGACAGATGTGACGAGGCTGCTGCTGTTCAGTAGCGACATCACTTTGTTCTGCAGGAACTCAACTGTTCCTGCTGCGCTGCTCAAAGGTACTTCAACACTAACTCAGAGGCTCAGTGTAGTTTTAGTTCAGTGTAGTTTTAGTTCTGAGGAAATGAGACCTCCAAAGTAGGACTGAAACTAATCTAACTACCTTAAAACAATTCAGATGGGGGAAAATAATGTCAATAACAATAATGTCTGAAGATGTTTGTCCCAGAAGTTACCACAGGACCAGGTACCACTGAGCAGCATTGTTGGAACGTTAATGTTTTAAATAATAAGACTAACCTTAAAAAAATCTAGATTCTTATTGTTAACCATCGGTGGGGCTTTTTCCATTTCACATCATTCCTGTATTTCTTGCCAGTGGTGTGTAACTAAGTACATTTACTAAAGTACAATTTCAGTTGTACTTTTTACCCATTTTGTTACTTTTCCTTTTCTTATGTCTCCAACAGTCATTACGCTGCCAGTGAACAACTGGTTTTAGTTTCTGTGACTTCACATTTGTTGTGACACAGCTACTCTGGTGCTGCTCTGTTCCACTGCAGCTATTTGTTAACTGATTAATTAACAGCTGCTCTGTTGTTTTAACATCAGAGGTTCAGTGTTCACAGTTCAGTGGTGATCAAATTATTTATTTCAGATTTATAAAGACCTCTGCAGAAATGTATAATTAAAAAAGAGACAAGTGGAATGGTCAAAAACCATCAGATCCTGATTCTTACTTTCCCCAGAACCCTGCAGACCTCCTGCCCGATTATCCTCTCCCCTCTTCAGATCCTGTGTTATGCTGCTAATGTATGTGAACAGTGGCCTTGACCTCACAGGAACATCTCCCCACAGACATATTTTATAATGAAGCAACACACAGGGTGATCCAGGGCACTAGTGTGATTTGTTTTTCAGTTTTTCAGTTGAACAGTTTTCTGACAACGATAGAGCTGAGAAACATATCAGGTTTTGGAAACAAGCACAGTACATTACCGTAGTTGTTTTGGTCTTTTCTTAGGATTTGAAACATATTCAAATGCTCAAACCAATTAAAAAGGAGGAAGTGTCTGTGACAAGTTCAACCATCCTCCACATCCATGCATCTGACACAGAAGATGCTGCAGCAGAGAGATCCACTAAACTCAGTGGTTTCTGTAAGTATCGATATACGAGGAACTATTATTCTCTAGGTAAATCTTCATGTACGTTGCTCACTCACTATGTGTTTCATGTGATATAAAATTTAAAACAAAAACAAATGGGGCCATACATGCAGGTCTCTGTGGTTATAAAATTTAGTTACAGTTATAAAATGTATTCACGCCATATCAGGTCTCTGCAGTCTGGAGCTCTGAAAACTGACAGACGACATTCAATCACAAAATGACCTACAAAACAGTATTATTCATAATTAGAAACAAACGAAGTTAGAGATTATACAAGTAAATAATCAATGCAACAAGTGAGCGGAGATAGAGAGAGAAGAAACCTGAGAACCAAACCACAGGTGTGTTCACTTTCTCCACCAGAGCAGAAGCCTGTGGTTTCCTGATCACATCCTGTTCCCCAGTGGTTTCTCTGTTTCCTCACATCAGTCAGTCAAAAACACAAATCTCAACAAGAGCCAGATAACAGATCAATACTGGGTTTATAAGAGCTGAGATTTATAAAAACTAACATTAAGGTGCTCATTCAGAGTCTTCACCAGGACTTTAAATCTATATGCACTTAGTTAATGTGTCTATGAACTCATGTTAATTTACCAGTGGACTGGAGTGATTCAAGCACTCGCTCTGCAGGTTTTAGCACCTTTTTCAGCACATAGAAGACTAGCTGATTACAATCTGTAATTTTCCAAATCTAATTTACCACTGATTTTATTTTTTAATACAGGGAGTGCAGAATTATTAGGCAAATGAGTATTTTGACCACATCATCCTCTTTATGCATGTTGTCTTACTCCAAGCTGTATAGGCTCGAAAGCCTACTACCAATTAAGCATATTAGGTGATGTGCATCTCTGTAATGAGAAGGGGTTGGTCTAATGACATCAACACCCTATATCAGGTGTGCATAATTATTAGGCAACTTCCTTTTCTTTGGCAAAATGGGTCAAAAGAAGGACTTGACAGGCTCCGGAAAGTCAAAAATAGTGAGATATCTTGCAGAGGGATGCAGCACTCTTAAAATTGCCAAGCTTCTGAAGTGTGATCATCGAACAATCAAGCGTTTCATTCAAAATAGTCAACAGGGTCGCAAGAAGCGTGTGGAAAAACCAAGGTGCAAAATAACTACCCATGAACTGAGAAAAGTCAAGCGTGCAGCTGCCAAGATGCCACTTGCCACCAGTTTTGCCATATTTCAGAGCTGCAACATCACTGGAGTGCCCAAAAGCACAAGGTGTGCAATACTCAGAGACATGGCCAAGGTAAGAAAGGCTGAAAAACGACCACCACTGAACAAGACACACCAGCTGAAACGTCAAGACTGGGCCAAGAAATATCTCAAGACTGATTTTTCTAAGGTTTTATGGACTGATGAAATGAGAGTGAGTCTTGATGGGCCAGATGGATGGGCCCGTGGCTGGATCGGTAAAGGGCAGAGAGCTCCAGTCCGACTCAGACGGCAGCAAGGTGGAGGTGGAGTACTGGTTTGGGCTGGTATCATCAAAGATGAGCTTGTGGGACCTTTTCGGGTTGAGGATGGAGTCAAGCTCAACTCCCAGTCCTACTGCCAGTTTCTGGAAGACACCTTCTTCAAGCAGTGGCACAGGAAGAAGTCTGCATCCTTCAAGAAAAACATGATTTTCATGCAGGACAATGCTCCATCACACGCGTCCAAGTACTCCACAGCGTGGCTGGCAAGAAAGGGTCTAAAAGAAGAAAAACTAATGACATGGCCTCCTTGTTCACCTGATCTGAACCCCATAAAGAACCTGTGGTCCATCATCAAGTGTGAGATTTACAAGGAGGGAAAACAGTACACCTCTCTGAACAGTGTCTGGGAGGCTGTGGTTGCTGCTGCACGCAATGTTGATGGTGAACAGATCAAAACACTGACAGAATCCATGGATGGCAGGCTTTTGAGTGTCCTTGCAAAGAAAGGTGGCTATATTGGTCACTGATTTGTTTTTGTTTTGTTTTTGAATGTCAGAAATGTATATTTGTGAATGTTGAGATGTTATATTGGTTTCACTGGTGAAAATAAATAATTTAAATGGGTATATATTTGTTTTTTGTTAAGTTGCCTAATAATTATGCACAATAATAGTCACCTGCACACACAGATATCCTCCTAAAATAGCTCTACTAACTAACTAACTAAAAACTACTTCCAAAAATATTCAGCTTTGATATTAATTAGTTTTTTGGGTTCCTTAAGAACATGGTTGTTGTTCAATAATAAAATGAATCTTCAAAAATACAACTTGCTTAATAATTCTGCACTCCCTGTATATTGGTGACATCAAGTGATGAAAAAACATCAAAATGTTTTATGTATTTGTACAACATCTTTTCAACAAACACGGCGGTCAGGAGCACAGAGACACTTCTGCACTGGTCACCAGAAATTACACTGCCTCCAGTCTCCACAGGAAAAACATGTAGATCAATATTCATGAGTATGTTACATTCTCATGTTCTCTGTGGTTCATAAATGGACATTATGATGAAAGCTGCACTCAACAGTATAAGACAAAAGTGATTCCAAAAACATAGACAGTTTTCTTTCAGGCTCCAGGTTTCACAGGTGACAAGAACAGCGAATAAACACCAGGTGTGCACAGGACACTTCATAACAGGACAGGACAGCAGTTACCCATCAGTCACTGTGGCCGTCCTGTCTGCAGCTTTGTGACTCAGACCATCTCATCAGAAAAATTTCATATCTCACAAACACTGGTTAACACTCACATGAGAGTGCGTCAGTGTTACCATGACAACGTGTGCATATTACATCACTGACCTGAGACTATCTCCATGATAACAGTCAGCATCACGTCTGTAATAAGACTGGATGCTGGTGTCAGCTGTCCATTTTAAGACACCTGACTCTGAGAAACAAAAAGTAAAAACTAACAAACACAACAAACCCAGAACCCCACGACCCACCAAAGACAATAAATGGGCAGCTGGGGTGTGTTTAATAAAGTTAAAATCCACAGTACAATAAACATATAAAATAATATATTCAAGATCTAAAATCTCTCAAAAAAGTGACTAAAATCAACAGAAAAGACAAAAACGGGGTCACAATTTTTGAGGTTTCATAGTCTGAGCTATTTATCAATAAGTCAAAACAATAAACTGATTATATTGATCAGCAACTACAGTGAAATGTAAAGATCTCCCTCAGCTCTTTTTTTCTTGCATTCCAACTATTTGTGTCTCTTCTCTTCCAAGGTCGACGCTGTGATTCTTCTTGGGACAGACTGGAAACATAAGTTATCTCCATATTTAAACCAAATAACGCCCCCTCCCCACCGTGGATGTTCTGTGGTACATACTAGACACAACCTGAGGTGAAAAGCCTCCCATCAAGAATCCTGTAAGTTCACTATTTGTGTCACTGCAAGCGATGGTGAGACAAAAAAATAAAAGGACTGCAGAGACACATCATCAGTGCGAACACAACACAGTACATCGAAAAACCACAAGACAGGAGAAGAATGCAGACCCAGATGTGGCAAAGATGACTGTGTGGCCTACTGTGACAATAGCCAAAAATCAACATGATTTAAAAACTGCACAGACTGAATTGTTTTCTGGTTGGTTTGTGTTTTATTTTCTCTGATGTTTCAGAGAGAAAAAGAATCAGTGAATCATCTATTTTTCTGTTCTCTCATTTCAAACTTCATAAACACAGTTCAAACTGATTTTTTTTTCCCTTAATGATTTCGGACTGTTTTTTTAGGACTTATCTTTTGACAATGTCTTCTTTTCCTACCCTGATGAAAATAAATTGCAAACTCTACTACTGCAATATACTGAGTTTTAGAGAAACTAAAAGCATCCAAGTAGGTTCCTGCATTTAAACAGATTTCTATTTAAATGCACTTAAACACACTGACTGTGAAAACTATTTTTCTCACCGTTTACATTTTGCTGTTTCCAGCCTCTGGTCAACAAACCTCTGTGCATCAGTAAGATCTAGGCCTGACAACCACACATTTCACCATGTTTATCTCAGCTAAAACTGTGAGTAAATGGGCCTTTGGTATAAACGTGCTCTCTGGCTGCATATTTCTACACGTCTCTGCCAGCACACAACAACAAATCAGATGCAACCCAACACTGAAAATCTCGATAATACTTGTTTTAAAATCTCACCTCAACACACACACGCGCGCAGCTGCAGGCCTCAGCAGCTTCTACACACCTGTTGCAACGCTGTTGCTGCCAAACGGAACAGAAGCACACACCGACACACAGACGTGCATCCCCATCTCCATCTCTTACCGTTTATCAGCGGGTTTGAATCCATCTTCACTAAATGTTCAGTCTGTGCTTTTCTGATTGCGGTCTCCCTCCAGGCTCAGTCCTCCTCCATGCCGTTGTGTTGTGTATCTGTGTGTCTTTTTCAAGCGGTGGGGGGCAGGCTACAGCTGTCAGAGCCGGGCTGAGGAGGACGAAACGTTCAGCAGCTTTCCCGACCTGCAGGCGTTATGTAATCGCTCCGAGCTGCTGCTGCCAGGCTCCCCTGCCTCCATGCTAACAACACACTGACCAACAGCACGATGATTAGCTTCACTCAGCCCCAGAAAAACACCGTGGAAAAGGCTAATTAATGTTTCAGCAAAGAAAAACTTCGTGTGCTGCCCCTTAGCCGCACACAACTCGCACTAAAACTCGGTGTTAATTGATCTAATTGTTAGAATTAAAATGTGCGTTAACTGGAGTTTTTTCTGTGGATGACATAAAGTTGTTCCTCCTCTTCGCTGCATCCCTGTTGTCACAGCCCGAACGAGTTGACAGGCGCTAATAAAAGCTAACTAGATGGCTAATTAGCAATGCTAACACGGGAAAAACTAACTTCTTTTCGGCGGTAAATCGGTTGTTTTTATGCTCTTGGTGGTTTCCAGAGCAGCTGTTCGAACAACGGGTCGGTTTACAAATGTTCAAAAAGCTCCATTGGTGGTTTTTCTGGAGGCTGAAACTGTTAGCTTAGCTTAGCCTAGCCTAGCCTGCTGTGACAGCCCCCCGCCTGGTGCGTCAGCCCCCAAACGCACTGAGCGCCACAGTTCAACGACACGAAGGAAAAGTAGTTTGTAAAATCCAGCCGGTGGTTAGTTCTCCGTCTGCGGGCAGAACAACTGCCGTAACGCCAAAGACTAAATGCAGCACTTCGGTGTGTTTTCCCAGTTTCTTCCTGTTTGGACAGACGCCTCCTCGACACTTTGACACAGTCAAGAGAGCCGCCATTTAAACGGCCACACTTCCGGCGGTAATTTCAAAGTAAAAGTCTGTTTATAATAGAAATGCAAGAAACTAAAAGTAGTAGTACCGTTTAGTACATGATCTAAGTCTACACTTTAAGTCCAAAAGTATCAGTACTATAGTAGTAAAGTGATTTCTCTGAGTTCCTGGTAGAAACAAAGTATTTGAACCAGTGTTCAGTCTAACATTCAACATGTTCAGCAGATGCAGTGGCTCAGAGGAAAGCTCTCCAGAGGATCATTAAAACTGCACAGAGGATCACCGGTTCCCCTCTCCTCCCTCTGGAAGAACTTCACAGTTCCTGCTGCCTCAAAAAAAGCACAGAACATGCTCAAGGACACTACACACCCTGGAAACTCTTTGAATTGTTGCCATCAGGGAGAAGGTTCAGGTCAATCAAAACTAAGACCGACAGACTTAAGAAAAGTTTTTATCCCGTGGCAACAACCACATTAAACGCTGAAAAGAATCACTACGCTTGTGTGGATGTAAGCAGTATCTGCTTCATTGAAACTGGTCCAGAGTGCGAGGTTCTTTTGTTTACTTGATGTTTGTTTTGTTTTTTTTATACTGATTTGAAATTATTAATTTATTATTTTTTTAATATATGGCACAAACTGTTTGGCACCTTAATCTCGTTGTACGATTGGAGCTTCACAGCAGAGAAATTAGACTTTTTAAAAGGATACATTTTTTATTTTACATTTCTAGGTGGTGAAAAATGTGACAAAGGAAAAATTGGTGCTAATGAATAATAAAACTAGAACAAAGATCTTTGTTATTGTGCAGTGAGCTGGTGTGAAACAGAACCAGCAGCTGATTTTAAGCCTTGATGTTCTGACAGCTGCTTCATCCAGAATAAAACATCAGGGCTTTTTTTATTAATTCAGTTTTAACAATCTGTATCTTAAAAGGAAATAGAGCAGTCAGATACATGGTGTGGAGGAAAGTAACATACATGTCAAATTTCTACATAAGTAAAGTACGAGTAAATGTACTTAGTTACTTTCCACCACTGTAACTCACTTGAGCTGCTTGAGTCAGTTTTACGTTTTTCAGATTTCCACTGCCTCTATTTACCATCGAGTCTCCATGGCAACAGTCTGCTTATTGTTGACAGAGCATCTCTGAGAGTCGACGGCTGACCACCCCGTTTTCATTTTTAATCACACCACATCTCTTTACTCTTTATTCAACCTGGAGACTAACTGAGAACGTGTCCAAACGTATGTGGACAGGTAATATCACATAATTAAGTGACCTCATGTTAAACAATGTGCTGATATGACAGTCTCCACTCTTGCAGTTTCAGCCTGTTCTTCTTCTCTGTGGCGGGAGGCTTTTGTCATTTCTAAAAAATCTGTCGACCACTGTGTTTCATTAAAACGTCTCTGCTGAACTGACGTGTCGATTCCAACCTGCACATGAAAAAGTCTAGAAAACCTGTCTTCTTCTGCTGTCTGACAGGTCAGTCAGTCCCTGCAGCTCCCTCAGACCCTAAGTAGGAGGAGAAGAAGTAGAAGAAAAACATGGTATTTATGGTATAAAAATAATGTGTGCAAATTTAATACATATACAATTACAATAATTATATATGGATAAAATATAGAATAAATAAACAATTGTTCAACAACGGACAGCAAACGACCACTAAAACTTTGTAAAATATTTATAAATCTGTTAAAAAAAAACATCTATATATTAACAAAAAGAATATCTGTTTGTAAAAAACATCCAAAATAAGGCTGTAAAATGTTGACAACTACTTTTACAATATTTTTTAACATATAAAAAATTACAAAAAATGTTATTTGAACACAAAAAGGATAGAGTAGTACGTCTGTGTAAAATATCCCAATATATTTATTAAATATCCTCCAAAACATAATAGCTGAACTTTCTCCAGAGACAGCAATATATGTATCTTTAAAACCTTATCAAATATTATCAAATATTTTAAAATATCTGAATGAAAAACATTCAGAAAATCCATAAAATGTTGGTACAATTTTAGGAAATCACCAAAAAATATAAATACCTTCAAAAATATAGCAAAACACCTCAGCTATTCACATTTTAAATGTGACATTCAAAAGACAAAACTAGTTGAGTGGTAAAACATGAGCAGCATCTGAACAGGACAAACTGACCTCCAGCACCATGCGGATGTGAGCTTTTATTTTGGCGGAGTCTTTGGTGAGCTGCTCTGTGAAGCTGAAACACAATAACACAATGTTAGCACCGTTAGCATCTGTTATGTCTGAGATGCAGCAATAGAACAAAATGATGATAGACTGACGCTGTGAGCTGACTCGTCTTCTTTTCAATGAACTGCAGAGCTTCATCGTGGTTCATCTCTACAAAGAAACCATAACCGACTGCCACAAAGATCCTGGACGAGTCCTCCCTGACAGAGACACACAACAATCAGTGAATATTGGCAGGAAAAATGTTTCCAAACATGTTACAAATTAATCAATTACATGCTCACAGCCACGTATGTAGAAGACCAACCACAGAGAGTGAAAACACATGAGACAAGCTTACACTTCAGCCTGGACATAGAAGTTGCAGCCGAGGTCGACATCCGTCTTCAACTGCTGAGAGCCCGAATCCTGCAGGAGGACACACGTTGACATAATGCAGCCCCTAGTCTAACCCCATCCTACTTAAATCTGACTCCAAGTTAAGCACTAAAACTAAGTCTGAAATTGTGATTTTATGAGTCTTAATATGCGTTTCACTTTAGCTTGTTTCATGTTTAACATCAACCTGCTGAAGATGAGAACTGTCTCTGTTCAATAAATAAAGCAATGGAAAACTAATTTTTAGTTTCGCTAAAGTGTAGTTTTTTTTTAATGTAAAAGCAACGTTCAGGAATCTGCATTACAATCCCACCCCCCTCCATTTTCTGATTTGTGATGTAGAAATAATTTCATTTTCGTCTCGAGTCTTTTGTGTGTGTACCTGCAGACTCTGGATGGTGTTCTTCAGCTGCAAATACTGTGAGATCTTCTCGTAAACTGCATCTCTCTGCTCCAACACCTTCCTGCGCCGCATTAGAGACACACACACACACACACACACACACACACACACACACACACACACACACACACACACACACACACACACACACACACACACACACACACACACACACACACACACACACACACGCTTTGGGTCAGTTTCCCCAAAATCACTAAACATGTTCTTCCTCCTCCCTCCGGTTTCATGTGTCCAGGACACATTTTCCTCGTAAAGATCAATCTTTAAAGTTAGAACGTCTTTTTATGAATGCTCTTTTCTATATCTACATTTCCCAAACACAGATTCCTGCTTCATCAGCATCATAATGAAGCACCTGATTGGTCCCAAATTCATTCTGCAGCAGCAACAAGACAAAAACATAATAGACGGCAGATATAACTGTTTCTTCTGCCACCTCGAAGGACTTTGTTCACAAACTTCCCACTTTAATTTGAATAATTTTAACCAGAGCGACGTATACTAGTTACCGCTTAGCCACATGAGCAGTAGACCGGCTTTGGGTGACATCTACTGTTGGGAAATGGAGAAAACCAGTGGCACACCACTAATGAATCACCATTTACCACTGAAACAGACATGGTGTATCATCAACCACTTTTCAATCTTTCTTATGTTGAAAATCTTCAAAATAAGTAAATAAATCACATTTCAGGATGATTGTCAAATTGTCCTGTAACTGCGACATTTGCAGTGTTTCAGATAACATATGACAAACTTGCTGAAAAACAGACGTCAGATCAGTTCACGTCGCTCTGTACGAGATAATTGGTGACTGATCTGAAACCTCTGGAAAACTATATAAGGTACGTGCACCTGCACTTTACATGTAGTCCTTCACTCTGATCAGGAAAGCTGGCTCTGTGCTGGGGGCTTCTCTGGAACCTTTAGAGCAGGTGGTGGAGAGGAGGATGCTGCACAAACTGCTGAGCATCATGGAGAACAGCTCACATCCTCTCCACAGCCTGCTTATCAAACAGCAGAGCAGTTTTAGTCAGAGACTTCTCCAGCTCCGCTGTGACAAGGAAAGGTTCAGGAAGTCATTTGTGCCAACAGCCATCAGCCTGTACAATGATTCCCTGACAGAGAGTCAGTGTTCATGCTGATGGTTTAACAATGTGTAACTAAGTCACTTTACATTCAAGTTCTACTGTGTGTTTAGTTGTTATTACTGTCTGTTCTGTGTGTTATTCTTGTAGCGTGTCTCGTGTATTGTTGTGTAGATTATGTTACTCAATGTTTTTCTGTGTAATGGCTGTTGCAACACCAAAATTTCTTCTTGGGGAACAATAAAGTATCTATCTATCTATCTATCTATCTATCTATCTATCACTCCAGCTCAGTCTCCAAAGCACTAAACTTCATTCTGGATCACGAGGAAAAAATAAATGATCCCCTGTGCAGCATCAACAGCTTCAGTCTGAAATGCAGATTAGAGAGTAGAGTATCTGATTATGTTAAACCCACCACTGTTTTTACCATTGTTATCTCTCCACTCACAGATCATACAAGCTCATCGTCTGTGGCTGAGTCAGACTTTGTTACCACGATAAAGCGGCTGCAGAGGCCAGTTCGTGTCTCTTACTCTAAATCTCTCTTCAGAACTTCGTTGATGAAGGCTTCGTACTGCAGAACCTTCTGATCCACGTTAGCATTAGCAGGTGGCGACATATTTTACAGTGTTGGCCTTAAAATAAACTTCAGCCTGCGAAGAGGAGAGAAAACTAGTCTAGTCTCTAGTTAGCATCCCGTTAGCATGCTAGCACCTCATGTAAACAAGCCGCTCCGCCCCGGAAGTTAACACCGACAGTGCTGCACTTCCGGATTTCAAAATACAAGTAACGATTACAACGATGCATCAAAGTGAACTAACATAACTTTTATATTCTATATTTCACCTTTTCTTAAAATAGGGACATTTAATGTAAAACAGAGCTGTTTTAAATAATGACTCTGTACTCTGTAATCTCTTTGTATCTAATAAATTAGCATCCGATGTAAATTTTGTCTTCTAGAGGAAAAAAAAAAGGGCCATCTTCTTTGAATCTCCCTTACTTACTAACTAAAATAAGAAATGATGATGTCTTTGTCCATTAGTCTATCCCAGCTGTCACTGGGCAAGATGAGGGGTGTCATGTCTTTTTGATGTCATTTAAATAACTTTTGATTATTATAACGTCAAACATGATGTAAAACAATTACACAGGGGCTCCTGAGCCTAAGGCTGTGTTAAGTGATTAAATAAAATTTATAACAAATCAAGAAGTAGCAATAATCAAATACCTTGACAAGCTCTTCCAGTCTACAAACAACATAAGAACCGTGTGAACTGGGTGCTGAATTATGACTTTATTTATTACCAATGTGTGCTTGTGGAGACGTCCATCATTACTAAACTCACATTAATAGATTGTCTTGACAACTTGGAGGCAGCAGAACAGGATGAAAACACACCTTCTGACATATTTTGTCACTTTACAGGGTTGTTGGTGTGGACGTGCGGAGAGAACAGTAAGAGACCAGAAACAAGCTAAAGGGGTTTCACAGAGTTTGTGGGAAAGTGAATCATAAGTACAACCTAACAGGCTAACATAAACTGATGGTGCTCTGAAGTTACTCAGATGTTTTAAACTTACTGTATATGATGAACACAAACAGCAGCAGGCTCAAGACAGGGAACTTAGGAAAAGGAAGGTAGCTAGAAAATAACTATCAATAAATAGATTTTATCTCTCACCTCTTCTTATAGTAAATCAGCAGAGCAACAAGAACCAGCAGACCCAGCAGCAGGACTTGCTCTTACCTGCCTTGGCCAGGTTCCTAAAGTGTAAGCTGCTTTGGATAAAAGCATCTGACAAATGACTAAAATTAACTCTGTCACCACCGTTCTTCATTTCTTATATTAGTGAATTACACCACCCTTTAAAGTATTTATTACTGTACATAGTGTAGTATGTATGTCCAAGTATACTGAAGTGTGATCATGGTGTGTGTCATTTAAATAAAGCAAAACTCACCTCACTGAGTGTCATTCTTATTCTTATTCTTATTTTATGATTGTCAGATGGTTTAGCATTTTACTATTGAGGCTGGTCAAAATCGAACTTAATTTATGTGAAGTTTAGGTCATTTAATCATCAATTGATCATAGTTAATGTGAAAGTCAATTTTAAGTACAGTAAAAAGTGCTTAAAATTTCTTCAGTACTTGAGTAAATGTACCAGTACTGCTGGTAGTTTCATCCTCTGTCCACTCTGTCTTACCCTCCGTCGTAAAGCTTGGGCCTCTTGAGGCTGGCGTGTTCTGAGACGGGAGATTTACCAAACTGCTCAATACGAACTCTGATTCAGTCTGCTGCCTGGCTTTGTCTGTGACAGCTAAATCCAAGTTATTAAAGTTCTTCTTGGCTTTTGCTGTGTACCCAAAGGTTTTCCCCAAAGTACTGTTGTACTGGTACAGCAACACCTTGTTGAAGTAGTACTGCTCCTGGTACCCAGCATCATGACTAGTAAAAAAACAGGAGAGGTTAAATGGCAACAAACCACAGTGTGACCTGTGTGACCTGTACCTTTTACCATTAGTCATTTTCTAAAGAAAACTGGCACTTTCTTCAAACATCTTAACATTTATAATAATAACAGAGGATATTTGCAAAAGTTCCTGACGTCTTTGACTTTTTATTGACTTTCCCTGCACTGCCACAATATAATTAGAATTTTAATTTAAAAGAAATAGAACCGGAGACACTAATAGGAACTTTAAACATAAACATCTTTGGTAGAAAATATGATTTTTAAATCTCCAAAATTCACTAAAACATGAGTGTTTTCTACCGTGTTCGACCCAGTGCGTGCGGACTCACCTGTGCAGGTAACAGCACAGCTCTCTGAGCAGCAGAGGAACAAACATGGCGGACCGCTGGCAGCTCTTTAGCCAGTTAGCTCCTTTAACACGAACGTTTCCTTGAAACCGTCCGACACGGTACATATAACGTATGAGCTACAGACGACGACACCTGCAGACGGACAACGAAGCTCGTCATCAGCGGATCAGCGAACAAACAACAGCAGTTACCTGTTGAATTTCGACGTTTTAGCTAAGCTAGGGGAGCTAACAGGTTACCAAGGTAACGTTAGCCAGCAGTTCAGCAGCTGACGCCGTTTTCTATTAAAGAAGTAGATTTGTCTTTCAAACTGTTTGTTTTGCGAGGCTGTCTTATATACGGAATTAAAGTACATACTATTTCTCTGTCAACATTCCAAATGTTGTTAAGTGACTGTTTGTGTTATTGATTCCATACGCGAAGAATCAATAAATTGCCAGATTTGTGAATGGAATTCGTTTCGGTATGACAGCCTGGAAGCGATGCTGCGTCCTGCGTTAGAAATAAAACAGTTAAATTAAATCTAATGAACGAAATATTTGGTTCAAAACTAGTTTAAAAATCTGAGCCAACTCAGTGCAGGACAGGTTTTGGAGAGTTCGGTCAGAACTGGGTCAGACCTGAACTGACATGGAGCAGTACAGTATTCTGGGTCGGATTGGAGAAGGAGCCCACGGCATCGTGTTCAAGGCCAAACACATCGAGGTAACTGCTGCACAACACGGACCAACCTCAGCCGTCGGTAAATCAATAACTGATCAGTCAATATGCAAAAATGAACCGGTTCCAGCTTCTGAAATGTGAGAATGTCCAGCAGTAGTTTGGCAGATATGAAGAAGCAGCTCTGGTTCTGGGTTGATATGTAAAATACCGAGCATTTTCTTATAATAGTTTTATCAGAGGAAGCGGTTTCTAAACATTTATCCAGGTGGTCTCACCAAGATCAGGTTAAACTGTGTCTGTCCTACCTGTCAGACCGGAGAGACGGTGGCTCTGAAAAAAGTGGCTCTGAGGAGGCTGGAGGACGGCATCCCCAACCAGGCCCTGAGGGAGATCAAGGCCCTGCAGGAGATCGAGGACAACCAGCATGTGAGTATCGGGGTCAGGAGTCCTGACCGGCAGTAACACCATAGGCGTCTGTAGTCTCTGTATTTGCTCAGGTCGGCTCAGGTGCCTGAGATTTGCAGGTGCAGGTTTGTGAACTGGACCCATCCTGGATTCTGGTCTGAGGTTGGCTCCTACTCCTCTTCCTCGTCAGGTTGTGAAGCTGAAGGACGTCTTCCCTCATGGTACGGGCTTCGTCTTGGTGTTTGACTTCATGCTGTCTGACCTGTCTGAGGTCATCAGGAACTCTGAGCGACCTTTGACCCCAGCCCGGGTCAAAGGTTACATGATGATGCTGCTGAAGGGCGTCGCCTTCCTGCATCACAACAACATCATGCACAGGGTGAGAAGTTAACACTGAACTCAACTTGACATCAGCATTTCAGGGTTTTAAGCTAATACGACTCCAGATTCTGCTCTTTGTCTTTTTCTGGTGGGTTAGAAAACAGCACAGCTTTTATTTTGAAAAAATAAAATCACTTCCTGGTTAGATGGGACAGGTGTCACAGAGTTTGTGCTCGGAGGATTCAGAGCAGCTTTCTTTAAGATTTTGCTCTTTTTGTTGAACAGCTCAGATCTCTCGACACAGACGAGAGACGTTGGCAGTTAACTCGCGTCATGTTCTGTGGATTCCTCATTTTTGGTATTTGTGTTTAGGTTCTGCAGACCATCAGTTAGGACACTACAGTAAATATAATGCATCATGTTGGAAATAGGGAGTGATTCAGAAACAGCTCCTGCTTTATTTCCATTCCAAGGAGGAGAATCGTGCTGCGTGGACCAATCATGTTCGTACAAGCTCACATTCCTGCTGATTACTTCATTCTGTCTGTGACTGTGACACTGAGGGAAACAAACCACTGCGCTGAGTTTGGGTGTGAAATAAACTTATAAACTGAGCCCTGTCAGAATACAGCCTGACTTTAGCTTCTGTGTGTGTGTGTGTGTGTGTGTGTGTGTGTGTGTGTGTGTGTGTGTGTGTGTGTGTGTGTGTGTGTGTGTGTGTGTGTGTGTGTGTAGGACCTGAAGCCAGCGAACCTCCTCATCAGCTCCTCAGGCCACCTGAAGATCGCAGACTTTGGTCTGGCCAGACTGTTCAGTGAGCAGGGAGAGAGACTGTACAGCCACCAGGTGGCCACCAGGTAACACAGAGCCACAAACAGAACACAGAAAGCGTCAGAGTCATACCTGGACATTTAACTTTTTGATTGTTTCTTCTGTTTCTCAGCAGTTGGATCACATCTGATCAGATATTTTAGTTTGTGTCAGTAGAAACTACCTGAAGTGAATCATATCTGTGAATAGAGACATTCAGTGTTTGTGTGTTCAGGTGGTACAGAGCTCCCGAGCTCCTGTACGGAGCCAGAAAATACGACGAGGGAGTCGACCTGTGGTAAGAATACTGCAACTATTACTTGCAACTCTGTTCATTCTCATAGTACTGCAAAGTATAATTAAAATATCTGCCAGTATTACTACAATACCCAGAATTCAACAGTAAAGTTTATTAATGAAGTGCAGTGCTCAGAGCTGAGCAGCAGGGGGCAGTCTGATGACACGCTATGGCTGTCTGCGTGTTTCAGGGCGGTGGGCTGTATTTTCGGGGAGCTGCTGAACTCGTCTCCTCTGTTTCCTGGAGAGAACGATATTGAACAGCTCTGCTGTGTCCTCAGAGTCCTGGGGACTCCGACACAGGACGTCTGGCCTGTAACAAACACACACAAATCTTAATTTAAATTAGAATTTTAACAGCTGCTGTGATGTTTGCTGATGTGAGACCTGGAGTTTTTGAATAAAAGACGACGGCGTGATGTGTTAACTCTCTGTGTCTCTGCAGGAGATGGTGGATTTACCAGATTACAACAAAATCACCTTCAAGGAGAATCCAGCAATTCCATTGGAGGAGATTGTCCCTGACACGTGCCCTCAGGCCATTGACCTGCTCTACAAGTTCCTGGTTTATCCATCTAAACAGCGCTGCTCAGCCAGACAGGTAGGGAACCAGAGGCGTGCTTCAGGTCTGTATGATCTAGAGCCCGGAGTCCCTCAAGATTTGATCTGAGGTCCCCTTTTCTGCTCCTGTGTGTAAGAACTGTGCATGGAGGCAAACGTTAAATAAATCGGACCCTGTCTCTACTGAACTCTAACGTGATCTCTCAGAGTAGTTCAGTAACATCCAGTGATTCTCTAAACTCTGTCTGACACTGTGTTGAGATGGAAAAGTCTGAGCGCGGCTCGTTTATCGATGTATTGACTGACGTCCACCTGTCCCCTCGTCCACCTGTCCTCTGCAGGCGCTCCTCCATCCGTACTTCTTCTCCTCTCCTCTTCCTGCTCATCACTCAGAGCTGCCCATCCCTCAGAGAGGAGTTCGCTCCCCCCTCCAGCGCCTGCAGCCTCCCCCCGCTGACTTCTCTGTGGATCTGCCCCTGCAAAACAGCATTGTGGACCCTGCGCTGCTGCAGGCGCATGCCACCTGCCTTTGAACAAACTGAACTGACCAATCAGCTGATTTTCTTGATTTATAACCTGTTTCATTTCCTCTCACCTGCTGAAACACGATTTATTTATTGGACTCCCACTGATGGAATGTAACTAAGTACATTAACCCAGATACTGTACAGATTCAAGGTACTTGTACTTGTTACTTGATATGTACTTAGTACTTGTACTCCAGATGTAATTTTTGTTGTACTGATAAAGTTTTCTTTGAACTAAACAATGAAGTTTTGTTATAGAAACTGTGAAACAATAAAATCTAAGATTAAAATGACTAAACCTCTTGTGACTATGTGTCTCTGTAACTGTTACAGTTTTTTAAATGAACCATCAGTGAAAACTCCCCAAAGTTGATCTTATGTCATCTTATCTTAGGAATCAGAACCGACAGTCCTCAGTTAAATGCTGCTAATACGTTAAGTTATGAGTGACGAACAGTCTCAGGAATATTGTTCTACCAGCAGTACTTTTAATACTTCAGTACATGTGTAGTATTGGTGTTTGTGTACGCCTACGGTGTGGTACTTTTACTGCCGACACAGATCAGGGTTAAATCCGATTATCCATTTGCTCGTCATTAAATACAGTATCAGTTGTGAGAAGCTGAGGAGCCCAGCCCACACTTCCTCTTCCTCCTGCTCGTCTGTCACCTCAAACCAACACTCTGTTCTTCACTCAGACTGCAGTCAGCAGCTCTTCAGCCTCTGTGAGTATCATCATCGTCATCGTCGTCATCATCCTCCCTGCTCGTTTGTTTTTCTGCAACTTAAGAGCAAAAGTGTGAGGACAAAACTTTTCTCTGATTTCAGTTCTCAGCTGAACTTGAATCATTTATTTGCTTTATTTGTTTGGCTGCTGTAGAGATCCTGTGTGGTTCAGGAGCTCTTTCTCTGTTTGAATTTTTCTCCTTTTCTACTTCTCTCAGGACCAGTGATGATGTCAGACTGCGTGCAGTCAGCTGACTGGTCGTTTGCTGATGTGACTCGATGTGAACTGTCGTCGTTCAGCTCTGAGGTCAGAATCTCTACTGTCCACCTGTGTCACCTGCTGCGTTGGTCACAGTGTAATTCCAGGTCCAGACTAGTGGACGTGATATTAGTAGTCAAACGAAGAGATTAATGTAGATCAATTAATTCTTCGTGACTTTGTTTAACACGCAGTTTTCATCACGTCTCCGTACACACAGTGGACTTTAGAAAAACCAGTCAGGCTGTGATTGAAGTGTCGACTGTTTGATTGAACACAGTTTCAGCTTTTTGTGTTCACAGTCTCAGCACAGGGGAAAAGCACCAATGTGTCTTGATCGAGTTCCTTCAGCCTTCTGGTCTGAGCCTGGACGACCTGTCAAAACCTTTTCACGTAAAACGTGTAAATAAACGTGTTCTATTTGCAGGTTAGTCCCGCCTCTTCAAACATTCTCCTCCAATCACCCATCACCTCCTGTGACGTCATCAGCCCCTATCACTGGTTGGATAACTTGGGGTGTCAGTCACTGAGCTCTGCTTGTAACCCCCCTCCTTCTTCATCCCTTCATTCTCTGACTCCGTCCCCCACCTGCCTCCTCTCCTCAGCCCCTGGATGGAACAGTTACAATGACAACTGTTACCCCTCTCTCTGCTCCACCTCTGGTGATTGGCTGTTACCTGGCAGTCTGTCATGTAGGTGGGGCGGTGCGGCAGGTGAGATGTGTACCTGTGTGTTTGAGCTGCAGCTCTCAGCAGGGGGAGGTCACAGGATGCTTCATGTGTTGTTGGTGTGTTTCTTCAGAGCAACGTGAGTGTGTGAGCTGTGGCACGAGCAGCGCCCTCCTGTGGACAAGAGACTCCGCCAGTCGTCACCTGTGCAACACCTGCAGCCTCCAACAGAAAGACAACAACAGGCCTCTGCTGAGACCCAAAAGGAGAACGGTAAGATAGAGCACGTGTTTACTGTCACTTTACTTCCTCACACTGAAGTCAGACACACGCAGATCAGTTTTACCCAGCTGTACGAGTGAGATGTTCAACGTGAATGAAAGACAGAACCAGAACCGGGTTTCATGTGTTTTCAGACCGTGACCCGAAGAAAAGGAACTCACTGTGTGAACTGTGAGACGGTAACAACCACGCTGTGGAGGAGAAACGCTGCAGGACAATCTGTCTGCAACGCCTGTGGACTCTACTTCAAGCTTCACCAGGTCGTCACACTCCTCGCGCTGTTCCACCATATTCTGTAGTGTACTTGTTTGTGTATACCAGGCACTAAAACTGCAGTACACTGTGTACTTTTTCTTCTGAAACTCTTGTGACTGTTTCAGGTCAACAGGCCGCTGACGATGAAGAAAGACGGAATCCAAACCAGAAACCGAAAACTGACCAACAGGAAGAAGAAGAGCAGGAGCGATGACCAATCAGGGGCTCAGCAATCTTGGCTAGCCCCTCCCACTGAGGATGCCGTTTTTGACTCCTTCACACAGGTGCTGCCGTGTGACCTCCACACCTCCTCCTCCTGCTACCTGGTACCTGCTGGAACTGTTTCTCCATCCACATTCACTGATGCTCCACACTACAGCACCGAAGTGCCTGAGAGATGGATACACCTCTGTTTGTGAAGAACTAGTTCCTACACGCAGCCTGTGACTGGATCCAGTGGTCCACGTTCCAGGTTTTAACATTGAAATGTTGTTTTCTTACTTTTGAAGTTATGTTCATTAAAGACATCTGTACTGTAAGAAATAAATGTTCTCGTCTCTCACTCAGCCATCATCACTTTTGTGGAATTATTAGATTATTATTAATTTAGAGTTTCTCATAAACAGCATTTTAAAATCCATTTGCCAGCAACAACCAAACTGCACATTACAAACGACAAAGACAAAAAGGTGAACATACAGAACAAAAACCAGGTGAAGAACAGAGAAAGGAGGAGTGGTGTCAAGAATAAAGACAGAAATACCACATGTATAACGAGTATTTTCACTTCATGTTCTTCATCATTAAGAACTGAGACCAAACTTTTCTTGGTTGTTAAAGATTCAGTTTCCATTTGAACCTTTGACTGTTCCAGAGTTAAACAACAACCAGTGCAGCTCCGATAACAAGACGTGTCCACCCGACAGCTCACCTCTTCACCTGCAGCAGCTGTTGTCACCTGTCAGTCACAGTTCGTTCGTTCATCAAAATCATCATTAGTTTACTGTTACTGTGTAAAAAGATTGTTAAACTGTCTCTTCTAAACTGAGATTAGCTGAGAAACGTCCTTGTTCCTAAAGGGAGAATCTGTCTTGTGCTGCAACTGGACACAAGGTTCATCCTGAAAAACATATCATTTCCATATGCCTACGACAGAGATCTCCAACACCAACAAAACAATAGAAGAGAAAACCCAGATGTGACTGAGGCAGCGTCCTTAAATAAAACAGAATCAGAAATATGTTTCTGACACAGACACAGTGTGTTTGATTTAATTTTTATATTGATTGTTTGTGGAGGGAACCCCGTCTGCTGAATCATGACATGACTGAATCTTTTCTCTGCTGCTGTCGTTTCTAAAGAGAAATAGACATTAATCCTCTGTTGCTGTTGTCATGGTGATTCCCTTTATCCATCAATGAAGCTTTTTATCGTCATCATACACAAACTGAACTCAGAACTTCATCTACTCAGAGTTAGGGTTGGTCTGCAGCCCAACAGCAGCTCTGAGGTGGGTTTGAGTTTTTGCAGTAGTTTTGTCTCTTTGCAGTAGTTTTGGGTCTTTGCAGGAGTTCTGTCTCTTTGCAGTAGTTTTGTCTCTTTGCAGTAGTTTTGGGTCTTTGCAGTAGTTCTGTCTCTTTGCAGTAGTTCTGTCTCTTTGCAGTAGTTTTGTCTCTTTGCAGTAGTTTTGGGTCTTTGCAGTAGTTTTGGGTTTTTGTCTCTTTGCAGTAGTTTTGGGTCTTTGCAGTAGTTCTGTCTCTTTGCAGTAGTTTTGTCTCTTTGCAGTAGTTTTGGGTCTTTGCAGTAGTTTTGGGTTTTTGTCTCTTTGCAGTAGTTCTGTCTCTTTGCAGTAGTTCTGTCTCTTTGCAGTAGTTTTGTCTCTTTGCAGTAGTTTTGGGTCTTTGCAGTAGTTTTGGGTTTTTGTCTCTTTGCAGTAGTTTTGGGTCTTTGCAGTTTTTATGGGTTTTTTTACGGTCCTCTAACTGAGCTCTGGGACTAACACCTGTCCCCCTTCCCTCAGAGATTTAGTGGTAAAATCAGAGACAGAGCTGCTGTGATACCCCCAAGCCTATAAAACGGCATCATGTGTTGAAGACAGACAGAAGAGTGGTATCACCAGTCTGAGTACCCTCTCACTCAGAGCCCCCCCAGGCTGCCTGCTGGAGGCCGATGTTGTGCAACGCAGGAGGCTTCTGGTTTTCCGGACCCAGAAAAAAAGGCCAAGAGAGGAAAAGGGAGCTGAAAAGGGGGCGGTTGGTGGTCTGAGGCCGGCCAGAGATCCTGTGGGTCTCTCTACATCTCTCTCTCTCTCTCTGAGGCATCCGGGCGGTGATGGTGCTGAGCTGCTGATGGATGATTAGTAACCACAGCAGATACACACACACACGGGGGCCGAGGTGGGGGGCACCATTTAGTCGTTAGGGCTGACGACACACAGCGAGTGTTGGTGATGTGTTGACATCTCTGCAGCTCGACAGACGTTAAACCCACGTTAGAGTCTGAGGGTGGTTTAATCCAGTCACAAAGTGCTGACCCCCCCAGCCCCTCCCTCCAACACAGGACCAGCAGTCTTTTTCTTCTCTTGGTGTTTTTGATTAGATTCTGCACGTCTCTGTTGTTGGTGATTTTGTGTCGTACTGGAGTCAATTAAATTAAAAAGTGGTTTTAATGTTTTGGTCCCTAGTGTACGAAAACATTAGAGCTGCCTCTTAATTTAAAGCAGAGTAGAGAAGAGTAAGGTAGAGTAGAGAAGAGTAGAGAAGAGTAAGGTAGAGTAGAGAAGAGTAGAGAAGAGTAAGGGAAGAGTAAGGTAGAGAACAGTAGAGAAGAGTAGAGAAGAGTAAGGTAGAGTAGAGAACAGTAGAGAAGAGTAAGGGAAGAGTAGAGAAGAGTAAGGTAGAGTAGAGAAGAGTAGAGAAGAGTAAGGGAAGAGTAAGGTAGAGTAGAGAACAGTAGAGAAGAGTAGAGAAGAGTAAGGTAGAGTAGAGAACAGTAGAGAAGAGTAAGGGAAGAGTAGAGAAGAGTAAGGTAGAGTAGAGAAGATTAGAGAAGAGTAAGGGAAGAGTAAGGTAGAGTAGAGAACAGAAGAGAAGAGTAGAGAAGAGTAAGGTAGAGTAGAGAACAGTAGAGAAGAGTAAGGTAGAGAAGAGTAGAGAAGAGTAAGGGAAGAGTAAGGTAGAGTAGAGAACAGTAGAGAAGAGTAGAGAAGAGTAAGGTAGAGTAGAGAACAGTAGAGAAGAGTAAGGGAAGAGTAAGGGAAGAGTAGAGAACAGTAGAGAAGAGTAAGGTAGAGTAGAGAACAGTAGAGAAGAGTAAGGTAGAGTAGAGAAGAGTAAGGGAAGAGTAGAGAAGAGTAAGGGAAGAGTAAGGGAAGAGTAGAGAAGAGTAAGGTAGAGTAAAGAACAGTAGAGAAGAGTAAGGTAGAGTAGAGAAGAGTAAGGGAAGAGTAAGGGAAGAGAAGAGAAGAGTAAGGTAGAGAAGAGTAAGGTAGAGTAGAGAAGAGTAGGGTAGAGTAGAGAACAGTAGAGAACAGTAGAGAAGAGTAGAGAAGAGTAGAGAAGAGTAAGGTAGAGTAGAGAACAGTAGAGAACAGTAAGGTAGAGTAGAGAAGAGTAGGGTAGAGTAGAGAACAGTAGAGAACAGTAGAGAAGAGTAGAGAAGAGCAAGGGAAGAGTAAGGTAGAGTAGAGAAGAGTAAGGTAGAGTAGAGAACAGTAGAGAAGAGTAAGGTAGAGTAGAGAAGAGTAAGTGAAGAGTAAGGGAAGAGTAGAGAAGAGTAGAGAAGAGTAAGGTAGAGTAGAGAGCAGTAGAGAAGAGTAAGGTAGAGTAGAGAAGAGTAAGGGAAGAGTAGAGAAGAGTAAGAGAAGAGTAAGGTAGAGTACAGAACAGCGAGAAGAGTAAGGTAGAGTATAGAAGAGTAAGGGAAGAGTAGGGAAGAGTAGAGAAGAGTAGAGAAGAGTAAGGTAGAGTAGAGAGCAGTAGAGAAGAGTAAGGTAGAGTAGAAAAGAGTAAGGGAAGAGTAGAGAAGAGTAAGGGAAGAGTAAGGTAGAGTACAGAACAGCGAGAAGAGTAAGGTAAGAGTAGAGAAGAGTAAGGGAAGAGTAAGGGAAGAGTAGAGAAGAGTAGAGAAGAGTAAGGTAGAGTAGAGAGCAGTAGAGAAGAGTAAGGTAGAGTAGAGAAGAGTAAGGGAAGAGTAGAGAAGAGTAAGGGAAGAGTAAGGTAGAGTACAGAACAGCGAGAAGAGTAAGGTAGAGTAGAGAAGAGTAAGGGAAGAGTAAGGGAAGAGTAGAGAAGAGTAAGGTAGAGTAGAGAACAGTAGAGAAGAGTAGAGAAGAGTAAGGGAAGAGTAGAGAAGAGTAAGGTAGAGTAGAGAAGAGTAGAGAAGAGTAAGGGAAGAGTAAGGTAGAGTAGAGAACAGTAGAGAAGAGTAAGGGAAGAGTAAGGGAAGAGTAGAGAAGAGTAAGGTAGAGTAGAGAACAGTAGAGAAGAGTAAGGGAAGAGTAAGGTAGAGTAGAGAACAGTAGAGAAGAGTAAGGAAAGAGTAAGGGAAGAGTAGAGAAGAGTAGAGAAGAGTAAGGGAAGAGTAAGGGAAGAGTAGAGAAGAGTAAGGTAGAGTAGAGAAGAGTAAGGTAGAGTAGAGAACAGTAGAGAAGAGTAGAGAAGAGTAAGGGAAGAGTAAGGTAGAGTAGAGAACAGTAGAGAAGAGTAAGGTAGAGTAGAGAAGAGTAAGGGAAGAGTAAGGGAAGAGTAGAGAAGATTAAGGTAGAGTAGAGAACAGTAGCGAACAGTTAGGAAGAGAAGAGAAGAGTAAGGTAGAGTAGAGAAGAGTAAGGTAGAGTAGAGAATATATAGGGAAGAGTAAGGTAGAGTAGAGAACAGTAGAGAAGAGTAAGGGAAGAGTAGAGAAGAGAAAGGTAGAGTAGAGAAGAGTAAGGGAAGAGTAAGGTAGAGTAGAGAAGAGTAAGGTAGAGTAGAGAAGAGTAAGGGAAGAGTAGAGAAGAGTAGAGAAGAGTAGAGAAGAGTAGAGAAGAGTAAGGGAAGAGTAGAGAAGAGTAAGGTAGAGTAGAGAATAGTAGAGAAGAGTAAGGGAAGAGTAAAGGAAGAGTAGAGAAGAGTAAGGTAGAGTAGAGAACAGTAGAGAAGAGTAAGGGAAGAGTAAGGGAAGAGTAGAGAAGAGTAAGGTAGAGTAGAGAACAGTAGAGAAGAGTAGAGAAGAGTAAGGGAAGAGTAGAGAAGAGTAAGGTAGAGTAGAGAAGAGTAGAGTAGAGAAGAGTAATGGAAGAGTAAGGTAGAGTAGAGAACAGTAGAGAAGAGTAGAGAAGAGTAAGGGAAGAGTAAGGGAAGAGTAGAGAAGATTAAGGTAGAGTAGAGAACAGTAGCGAACAGTTAGGTAGAGAAGAGAAGAGTAAGGTAGAGTAGAGAAGAGTAAGGTAGAGTAGAGAAGAGTAAGGGAAGAGTAAGGTAGAGAACAGTAGAGAAGAGTAAGGTAGAGTAGAGAAGAGTAAGGGAAGAGTAGAGAAGAGTAGAGAAGAGTAAGGGAAGAGTAGAGAACAGTAGAGAAGAGTAAGGTAGAGTAGAGAGCAGTAGAGAAGAGTAAGGTAGAGTAGAGAAGAGTAAGGTAGAGTAGAGAAGAGTAAGGGAAGAGTAGAGAAGAGTAAGGGAAGAGTAAGGTAGAGTAGAGAACAGTAGAGAAAGAGTAAGGTAGAGTAGAGAACAGTAGAGAAGAGTAAGGTAGAGTAGAGAAGAGTAAGGTAGAGTAGAAAAGAGTAAGGGAAGAGTAGAGAAGAGTAAGGTAGAGTAGAGAACAGTAGAGAAGAGTAAGGTAGAGTAGAGAAGAGTAAGGTAGAGTAGAGAAGAGTAAGGTAGAGTAGAGAAGAGTAGAAAAGAGTAGAGAACAGTAGAGAAGAGTAAGGTAGAGTAGAGAAGAGTAAGGTAGAGTAGAGAACAGTAGAGAAGAGTAAGGTAGAGTAGAGAAGAGTAAGGTAGAGTAGAGAACAGTAGAGAAGAGTAAGGTAGAGTAGAGAACAGTAGAGAAGAGTAGAGAAGAGTAGAGAAGAGTAAGGGAAGAGTAAGGTAGAGTAGAGAACAGTAGAGAAGAGTAAGGGAAGAGTAGAGAAGAGAAAGGTAGAGTAGAGAAGAGTAGAGAAGAGTAAGGGAAGAGTAGAGAAGAGTAAGGTAGAGTAGAGAGAGTAGAGAAGAGTAAGGGAAGAGTAAGGTAGAGTAGAGAACAGTAGAGAAGAGTAAGGGAAGAGTAAGGTAGAGTAGAGAACAGTAGAGAAGAGTAAGGTAGAGTAGAGAAGAGTAAGGGAAGAGTAGAGAAGAGTAAGGTAGAGTAGAGAAGAGTAGAGAAGAGTAGAGAAGAGTAAGGGAAGAGTAAGGTAGAGTAGAGAACAGTAGAGAAGAGTAAGGTAGAGTAGAGAAGAGTAGAGAAGAGTAGAGAAGAGTAAGGGAAGAGTAGAGAAGAGTAAGGTAGAGTAGAGAAGAGTAGAGAAGAGTAAGGTAGAGTAGAGAAGAGTAAGGGAAGAGTAAGGTAGAGTAGAGAAGAGTAGAGAAGAGTAAGGGAAGAGTAGAGAAGAGTAAGGTAGAGTAGAGAAGAGTAAGGGAAGAGTAGAGAAGAGTAAGGTAGAGTAGAGAACAGTAGAGAAGAGTAAGGTAGAGTAGAGAAGAGTAAGGTAGAGTAGAGAAGAGTATATTATAGCAGCATAGATTCTAATGAAGAAATCAGCCCATCATGAACCAGGTCAGGAGTCCGTTTACCGTAGACTCCATATTTTGTTTGTTTGCCTTGTTCCTCACTTGTAAGTCGCTTTGGATAAAAGCATCTGATAAATGACTAAATGACTAAATGTACTTATTCTTAAGAAGTTAGACGAACTCCCCGTCACCAAAAGTCTTACTAGTATTAGATGTTGGTCTGTTTTGAATTTACAAGAATAACATTAGGGAGTGTTTGCTGTAAAACTGGGGGCGTGTCGCTGCTCATGTGAGCCTGCGTATGTTGGTATTTATTTCTTTATCAGAAAGATTTGACAAGAAAAAGGCCCATTGTGTGTGTGTGTGTGTGTGTGTGGGGGGGGGGGCACCTTTGACCAGCAGGTATTTTTCCCAGAGGATGAAGAAGATGTTGAAGCCTCATTAGGTGGAGAGATGCACCTGTGGTGGCTGCGGTGAATGTGGACTAACCTACCTGCTGGATAGACCTGTGTTAAATGATGATGTGTTCACAGTCAGTTCTGCTCCAACTGTCCAAATATGTTTCTGTAAGAATAACACCTTTCAAATCAGTGGAGGGAATAAAATAAAAGTCAGCAGACGTGAATCTATTTTATTCATGGACAGAAGTTCAGTAAAAAGAGAAAGGGTCAGTTAAAGGCTTACTTCACCCAGATCTTCAATATAATAAAATAGAAGGTTCTTCCGGGTGGTATCTGATCATCTACTCTGATTTTATACCTGATTTGATTTCACCTCAGGATGCAGGTGTATTTTCTAACTTCAGACTGAGGCGAGCTAGCAGTTTCACATCCTGACTCAGTCCCTGTAAACATCAACCAATCTCCCAACATTTTACCACAAGTTTGTTAAATTAGACATTTACTGAATGGAGTCTGGTCCAGTCGTGTGTTTATAGAGACAGTGAGTTCACAGCCAGCTACTGGACATCAACACTTTATTAAACCAACAGACAGGTGAATGCTGCTCCTCCATCACATCATTCCTGCTCTCTAAAACAGCCACATCCTGTTCAGGCCTTGGTGCCTCCTGGTTGTCTTTGGACCAGAACCTGAATAATAAGACCTGATGTTAGAAGTTCAGGCTCTGTGATCCGACCGGCTGCTGATCAGAGATCAGACCGTCCATCGACAGTCTTAGAAAATGCATAGAAGACAAAGATCTAAATGCCCTTAGAGAGAGCAGGCTGGGGGGACTAAAGGGCAGCGCGGGGAGTTGTGGGAGTTGTAGTGTAAATCCTGAGGGCATGTACACAAACAAACAGGAAGTGAAATGAGGTAAAAAAACATCACAGTAGGATGTGATGGATAAAACAGGGATGAAGATGAACTTAATGGGATTCATTTGAACTTTAATCAGTTTCTCAGTAGAAGAATGTCCGAACCGTCCCAGTCGGGCAGTAGTGGCTTGAATCAGCGACTGAATCATAGATCAGATTAGACACGTCGTCTTCAGCATCAGACAGACGAGCAGCAGCTTCTTACTGTACCTCACAAAATCATAGAAACAGTTGTTGCTATAACACAGGTCGAACAGAGCATCACCCCCTTCACCAAGCAGGATTTACCACACACGGCTCTTCGCGCGTGTCTTCTTGTGTTTTGGAATCCAGAACTAAAAATGCTGCAGTTTTCCCTGTGCTATTAAAACTCGATCAGAACTAGACTTGGACATAGGTCCACGTAGGTCAGAGCGAGTAATGAGGAAATACAGACAGAAAGGCTACGTCAGCACATCGGTCAGAGAAGAGCTGCAGACTCTTCTGAGGAGCTGGAGAAGAGCCGCTGCACGTCTGACAGACGTAACTGGAAAACTGGACAAGATGGAACATTTGATTTCTCATGACTCCAACAAATAAACTACCATTCAACCCAGGTTCAGTCTCAAATGAAGGATCAGGATTAACCTGCTGAACAGTTTCTGTTTGGACTGAATCATTTAGTCTGTGACGTCATGGTAAATGTCAGAAAAGTGTGAGAAGCTGAACTGAGAGAACTTCACTTATTTCATGATCACATTAGTTGCAGCAGAGTCTCAGACTGGGTCTAATCCAGCTTCTCACATGCTTTTGGACTTTGGACTGCAGGTTGGGTAAAACAAGCTGTCAGCGTAGATCACCTTGACGTGTGGGAAATTCTAACAGGCATTTTTACTCTTCTCTGACATTTGTAGACAAATCGATGAACTGCCAGTTGAACAGATAATCAGTAAATGTGTTGAAGCCTGATCTGAACACGGCAGAGACGAGATGGAGACGAGTCGACGTGAGGACAGTTTCAGTTCTGCTAAAGGAAACACTTCATGTTGTGTCTTTGACGTAAACCTCTCCTCAACCCAAACATCTGAGGTATAAAAACAACGAGTACAGGCACAAACTGTGGGTTAGGGTTAGGGGTCATGTCTGGGGGCGGGGTCAGGGGTCAGTTTGCAGGACGAAGGCTGAAAATCAAAACGAGGCACTTGTTATGATCCAGAGCTGCAGGTCGCCGGTCGTGTTGGCCACACAGTCCATGCTCCGACATGGCTGTTGCCATAGAAACAGGTCATCCATCCTGCATCCTCTCGGCTGTGTTGCCATAGCGATGCTGTCTTCATTGACACAGCTGGACCTGACATCTGAGAGTGTGTGTGTGTGTGTGTGTGTGTGTGTGTGTGTATGGCTCTGTTAGGCTTTTTTTTTCTTTAGAAGCAAGCAGGCAAATCAACCATCTCTGGTTCTATTTAATCTCTAATAATAATCTGAATAATCTGAATAATGTCATCGAGCATTTACATGTTCAGCTTTATAAAAATAAAAAAATCATTCCAGTGTTATTCACATGCTCAGGTTACACAGAAAAGGAATCACAGAACAGCGTTGGAGGACAGAACATGTGGTTTGCATACGATTTGAAATTCAGAAAGATGAAGGTGATGATGACGGTGACCTGGAGCCTGTATCATGCAGAGTCTGTGAAGCTGGAGGCCATTAACACCAAGTCATCGAGGCTGCATTCACATCACAACTGAAGTGGCTCAGTTTAGGTTTTTTCTCTGCAGTGTGAGCAAACCACATCAGATTTTTCCTGTCAGATCTGGTCCACTTATGTGGTCCTGGATCTGCTTCCTATCTGATCTGAGTCTCTGCGACCACTGTCAGAACAGTCGGATCAGGATTTGCCTCTCTACACAGATCACCTGCCTCAGCGTTTGGCGCCGGCTCCACACAGCTAAAGGAGCGCGACCACAGAGACCGGGTTCACACCTCGTTCTGTTGCTGTTCTTCACATGTGGATCAGTTCTAACTGATTCAATTCAAGTATAGGAGCTCAGCAGTTTTTACACCAGATCTGGATCCATGTCCCTGACAGACATGATCCATCAACGTCTGAGCGTTAACTGATGTGAGCGCAGCCTGAAAACCAGTCGGTGCAGTTCAAGGAATCATGTTGAGAATAAACTCTGTTCACAGAAAGAGGAGATGAAGAGATTCTACTGACCCGATCTGTATCAGAATCTCTGTGTCATGGGAACCTGACTGACTCATTATCATATCTGCCATGGAGCAGGCTAGCATCTGTTACTATGGTGATCCACCCAGGTTAAAGGTGCACCAGCTTTATGATACCAGAAACCAGTCAACACACTGCTTTGACTTAATGATACAGGTCTCGCCGACAGGTGATGATAAAAAATTAAAATTAAAATTGTTAACTGTGTGCAGCTGTTATGTCTCTGGCCAATCAGAGACCTCAAAACCCACCCACCAGCCAATCAGAAACAAGTTCTCTTCTGCTTGCTTCTTACTATCCAATCAGAAACAGAAATGTCTGCAGTCATCTAGTAAGATGTAGAAAGAGGCGGGTCTTCTCTCAGCAGGCCAATCAAAAAAGCCCTTATAAGTAGCCAATATAAAAAATGCCAATAATAAAAGAGAATGTCCTCATTGCTGGCCAATCAGAGAGAGAGCCCGCCTGCCAGTTCCTGCCCACTAAGCCTACTGCAAATCAGAACCTGTGTTATTCTCTGTGGGCTCGGTTTCAGCCAGGGGCCGGGAGCGTTGCCCTGTCGCCATGGAGACTCAGCTCTCCTCCACCCAGAATCCTCCCTCCACCCCGTGGTAGTGACGCTGGCTGCTGATTCGCTGTCAGACAGACACTCGTCGTTGTCCATCGACATGAGGAAGGAAAACGGTTCCCTCTGAGCGGCAGCCGAGCTCCCAGAGTGCTGTCCCCCCTCCCCCTGTCTGCCGCCGTCTCTCTCCCTGCTCCTGCTCTTCATCTCGCTCTTCCTCCCCCTCACTCGTCCTCCAGACTCCTCTACCTCCATCTCCTCCTCTAGCTGAAAAGTGTCCCAGGTTCGAGCACCATTCCTGGGTAAACTCCGGCTCCTCCTCCCCTGCTCTCTCTGGTTGTCCTGCTTCTTCTGCCTGACAGTCTGACTTCTCCTCCTCCTCTCCTCCTCCTCTTCCTCCCTCCTTTGCCTCCTCTCCTCCTCTTTTTGCTGCCTTCCTAACTCCTGCACCCTCCTCCTCTCCACCTCTCGTGCCTCCTCCTCCACTAGGTCCAGGTCCAAATCAGGAGGCACCAGTCCTCCTCCTCCTGTTCTTCGTTTGGTTTCTCCCTCTCTGCTCTTCCTCCTCTCTCCTCCTCCTCCTCCTCCCGTAACACCTGCACCTCCTTCTCCTCTCTGCTTGCTGACAGAGGCGGTTGTCATGGTTACCATGTCTACATCCTGCTCCTCTTTGTGTGAAGAGCGGGAGGAGGAGAGGGCTCCTTCCTCAGGGCCTGAAACAAACGCAGAGAAACAGATTATTGATCCGTCCATCAGATGCTACTGTGTCGTCTCTGTTCATGTTGTGATTAGATTTATTTATTTTTCGCAGTTTACTTGGATGGAAACATCATTTTTATTTTCTGTTTTACTGCTTCTTACATTTATATTTGTGACAAACCTCAGCATAGTACCTGTACTTCATCGGTGTAGTGTAGTATTCATTATCTAATGTAAAGACATCTTAATGTGTTCATTTTGATAACATGTAAACAACGTGTAGCCACTGTTCTTAACACGTTAAACCATATAATTAATAGCACGTGTACATTATTCACGTGTTATATCATTAACATGTTACATGACAACAGAACAGAAACAGCTAATGAATAACAGATTTCAACAGTGGTTAACATGCAGATGGAGCGACGAGAAAGTGAAGGGAATAAAAAGAGTGAGAGCAGAAAGTTACAAACCGCGAGTTTTCTGTGCGTCCGATCACGTAGAAACAGGGTTCGCCCTGTTTGGAGTTTGTCATACAGAGAGACAGGCTGGACAACTCCACTGAGGAAGAGGAGGAGGAGGAAAGATAGGAGGAGAAAAGACACAGTCAAACAGCGAGACAGCAGAAATCAAGAGAATCTAGATTCAGTGATGATCAACTCTGCTGGTGATGTAAAGCTGTGGTTGAGTCAGGACAGAGGTCACAGAGAAGGTCACAGAAAGAGAACCATATTCAAACAAGTCCAGACCAGAGTAGAGACGTTTCATCAGTTCTGACTGACGGTGGGAGGGGAAACGTGTGATTTATACACTGTGCAGAAGTTACACATCCTAACCACTAGTGGGCGACACAGCACGTTTCAATACCTTTTACTGAAATCACTGCACTGCAGAAAGAGAGGAGACGTGAGAGGACGTGATCAGTACGACTGCTGTGATGCTGCTGAGTCGACCAGTCACAGAGTAGCTACAGTTTGGGGAGGTGTGTGTAGCTGGCCACACACTTGTGATTTAAACGTCATCAGTGAGTCACAGCACTGCATCCATACATGTGACTGTAGTGGGCTCAGAAGCACCACAGGTGAAGTACCTGAAACTCTTCCCCTGTCAATCAGAACCGATGAAGCTTGTTCTCGATTCAGATGCCACCAAGAAACAACCAACTTACACCTCGACTATTTCAGGGAGCAGATGTTAAATTAAAGCAGATAGAGAAACCAGTCACCTGTGTGCTCAGGTGTATCAGTACTGGACTGTTCAAGTCTCACCGTAGTCGGGCACGTATCCGTTTCCTTTCTTGAGGACGAGGTGGATTCGATGTCCTCCTCTTCTAATCTGCTCCACAGCCTGACTGTGAGTAATTCCTGCTGTACTGTCTCCATTTATCTCCACCAGCTGATCCGACACCTGACAACACAGGTGCAGCTTAATTCAACATCACAAACACATTTCCAACGTCTGCTCTAGTCCAAAATGTCTCTGGTGATTGTTCAACCTCAGTGAAAAAAAACCCCGTTCGCGAGGAGCTCGCCATAAGCAGGATCAGCGCACCTGAACGTATTCACAGAAGCATGAGAAGAATCTGGAGTCAGATCAGAAAGGACAGGTGAAAACCAGCTTTTATCTTTATCTGGTTCCTGCGCTAACAACATTCATTGGACCATTTAGTGGGAAATATTTAGGCTGGATGATGAATGTTTGATGCTTATTACTTAAATTTATGAAGGACAGAATCACGTACTGGACCAGACGGGTTTGACAGGAAACCACCGAGCTGGGTTTTAGTGTGAACTTGTGTTAAACCTCCTTTCGGTTCGTAGTGTTTAGGGGCTCAGTGTGGTCTCCACAGAAACAGTAAACTGCTATTATTGTAGTATTATTGTTATTGTTATTATTATTATTATTCAGGTTTTTATGTTAAATCATTCTGTTTGTGTTGAGCAGGGAGAAAATGTTCTGTAATGAATTAGCAGCATTTACTGATATTAAAGTGTGTGTGTTACTGTTTGGGTGTGTGTGTGTGTGTGTTTGTGTGTGTTTGTGTGTGTGTTACTGTGTGTGTGTGTGTGTGTGTGTTTGTGTGTGTGTTACTGTTTGGGTGTGTGTTTGTGTGTGTGTGTGTGTGTGTGTGTGTGTGTGTGTGTTTGTGTGTGTGTTACTTGTGTGTGTGTTTGTGTGTGTGTTTGTGTGTGTGTTACTGTTTGGGTGTGTGTTTGTGTGTGTGTGTGTGTGTGTGTTTGTGTGTGTGTGTGTGTTTGTGTGTGTGTTACTGTGTGTGTGTGTGTGTGTGTTTGTGTGTGTGTTTGTGTGTGTGTTTGTGTGTGTGTTTGTGTGTGTGTGTTACTGTGTGTGTGTGTGTGTGTGTGTGTGTGTGTGTGTGTTTGTGTGTGTGTTACTGTGTGTGTGTGTGTGTGTGTGTGTGTTTGTGTGTGTTTGTGTGTACCTGTATCTTGTTGCTGCGTTGGGCCGGCCCCCCCTCCATCAGTCCCAGTACATACAGTCCCATGTTGTACTCGCTGCCCCCCCTCAGAGAGAAGCCAAAACCTGTAGGACCTCGTTCCAGGTCGACGCTGTAGAACCTGGACTCATCCTGAGGGAGACAGACACACTATTGCTGATACTAAAACTAATTCTGTTAGTACTGCTGTGGCAGAAATAAATACGTACTTCTAACTACTACTACTACTACTACTAAATCCGTAGTATTTGTACTTTAGTGATGTTTTCCCATTACTGCATCAATCACTACTTTTACTTTTGGTACTGTGAGTACATTTTCATACTACTTGTGTACTTTAACTTCAGTACTCTTTTGAATGCAGACGTTTTTCACAGAGTACTGATTTATTACTACTCATATTATTTTAGAATTACCACTATAACTACTAATATTATTTCCAGTGGTACACCAACTACTACATGCAGATACTAGTAATATACAGATACCTTCAAATCCTCCACATTTCCTCTATAACATGCAGTACATTTACTGCTACTACAGGTAATACTCTCTCCTGTGGTCTCTCCACTAAACTAACTAGTACTAAAAGTACTAACACTACTGTAAAACTTTAAGTAATGAAAATAAATGTGACAGTGACCTTTGACCTTGCTCTGGATCCTTTAATCATTTGGCCGTCAATGTCCAAGTCTGCTCCTTCTGACACAGAGGAGGGATCTGTGGGCGAGGGGGGGGGCAGTATTAGACGCAACCGTCACAGGAACCTGACAAACGTGTGTGTGTGTGCGTGCATCATACGGTGTCTCGGCGTGATGCTCAGTCTCAACGTGTTCCCGGCTCTCCTCAGGATCTGGGCCAGGTCTCGGTGCTGCAGACCTCCGACCGGCCGACCCTCCACCGCCTCCAGCTGGTCTCCAGGCTGAATCTGGCCGCTACGAGCCGCCGGGCTGCCGCGACGCACCGTCACGAACCGGTGAGACATCAGAGAGGGGGCTACAGAGAGATGGGGGGTCACATGGTCATATATCAGCCGGTCAAAGGTGACAGTGACCTCTGACGTGTAACCGTGCCAGATTCTTTGGTTCGGTGCCGTGGGAGCTGCTCGATTCAGTTTGTGGATCTGAAATTTACCAAGAAATATGTGGGAATCCCTTTGTCTCGAGATGCACGAGGTTCTATTGTGTCAGTGAGAAACTACAGCAGCAATAAAAGGAGAGAACCAGTCAGATCAGTTTGAAAACCAGTCCAGTCAGAGTGGAGCGGGTAAAGTCCAACACAACACAGAACCACAGACTCACTGGAGACCAGGACCTGAGTGTTTCCTCCTGATGACACTCCTGTCTGACAGCTGGACAAGTACCTTTTATTTGCTCTCACTTTATACTTTGGGTTTGTGCTGCTTCAGAATCCCCATAATTTGATTACAGAACCTTTACACATGATTCGATTCGAGGCTCCAGGACGATCTTACTACTGAACACCATCTTCATCAGACTGACTCACTTTGTAGCTGTTGCTTTCTCTAATAATCTGAAAAAGTATTTTAATGTTGAGTTTCTGTTTCAACGTGACCACCAGGTGGAGCCAGAACGAGTGCATCACATGATGATATGATCCCTGTAGTCTGTGGTTTTGAACTGGGGTGGTGTCGGTCCAGAAAACTGGTTTTCAAAGGGATGAAAAACTCAGTGTAGCTCTGCTCTGAACTGATTTTGGGCCTGAACAGGGAGATAAACAACATTTGTCTGAGGCTGCCAAATCCATCCCACACACCTGATCCAAACCAGTGAGGAAAGCTCGGAGAGGGAAGAGGGAGGCGACTTCTCAGAAAGATTTTCTGCCTCAGAGACACTAGTCACTGCGAACAAAGGAAAAACAAAACCATTTCTGCTCTGACAGATCCGAGGTCACAGTGAAGAGAGAGACACATGGACGCTGTTTCATCAGGAGAAAGAGACTAAACCAGGAGAAAGAGACTAAACCAGCAGAAAGAGACTAAACCAAACCAGGAGAAAGAGACTAAACCAGAAGAAAAAAGAATAAACCAGGAGAAAGAGACTAAACCAGAAGAAAGAGACTAAACCAGAAGAAAAAAGAATAAACCAGGAGAAAGAGACTAAACCAGAAGAAAGAGACTAAACCAGGAGAAAGAGACTAAACCAAACCAAACCAGAAGAAAGAGACTATACCAGAAAAAAAAGAATAAACCAGGAGAAAGAGACTAAACCAGAAGAAAGAGACTAAACCAAACCAGGAGAAAGAGACTAAACCAGAAGAAAAAAGAATAAACCAGGAGAAAGAGACTAAACCAGAAGAAAGAGACTAAACCAGAAGAAAGAGACTAAACCAAACCAGGAGAAAGAGACTAAACCAGAAGAAAGAGACTAAACCAGAAGAAAAAAGAATAAACCAGGAGAAAGAGACTAAACCAGAAGAAAGAGACTAAACCAAACCAGGAGAAAGAGACTAACCAGAAGAAAGAGACTAAACCAGAAGAAAGAGACTAAAACCAAACCAGGAGAAAGAGACTAAACCAGAAGAAAGAGACTAAACCAAACCAGGAGAAAGAGACTAAACCAGAAGAAAGAGACTAAACCAGGAGAAAGAGACTAAACCAGAAGAAAAAAGAATAAACCAGAAGAAAGAGACTAAACCAGAAGAAAAGAGACTAAACCAGAAGAAAGAGACTAAACCAGAAGAAAGAGACTAAACCAGAAGAAAAAAGAATAAACCAGGAGAAAGAGACTAAACCAGAAGAAAGAGACTAAACCAAACCAGGAGAAAGAGACTAAACCAGAAGAAAGAGACTAAACCAGAAGAAAGAGACTAAACCAAACCAGGAGAAAGAGACTAAACCAGAAGAAAGAGACTAAACCAAACCAGGAGAAAGAGACTAAACCAGAAGAAAAAAGAATAGACCAGCAGAAAGAGACTAAACCAGAAGAAAAAAGAATAAACCAGAAGAAAGAGACTAAACCAGGAGAAAGAGACTGAACCAGCAGAAAGAGACTAAACCAAACCAGGAGAAAGAGACTAAACCAGAAGAAAAAAGAATAAACCAGGAGAAAGAGACTAAACCAGAAGAAAGAGACTAAACCAGAAGAAAAAAGAATAGACCAGAAGAAAGAGACTAAACCAGGAGAAAGAGACTGAACCAGCAGAAAGAGACTAAACCAAACCAGGAGAAAGAGACTAAACCAGAAGAAAGAGACTAAACCAGAAGAAAAAAGAATAGACCAGGAGAAAGAGACTAAACCAGAAGAAAGAGACTAAACCAGAAGAAAGAGACTAAACCAGGAGAAAGAGACTGAACCAGCAGAAAGAGACTAAACCAAACCAGGAGAAAGAGACTAAACCAGAAGAAAGAGACTAAACCAGAAGAAAAAAGAATAGACCAGGAGAAAGAGACTAAACCAGAAGAAAGAGACTAAACCAGGAGAAAGAGACTGAACCAGCAGAAAGAGACTAAACCAGAAGAAAAAAGAATAAACCAGGAGAAAGAGACTAAACCAGAAGAAAGAGACTAAACCAGAAGAAAGAGACTAAACCAAACCAGGAGAAAGAGACTAAACCAGAAGAAAGAGACTAAACCAGGAGAAAGAGACTAAACCAAACCAGAAGAAAGAGACTAAACCTGTAAACTCCGACGCAGTACATGACACTGGGCTGAACAAAGAGACTGAAGTGGACTCAGCAGGACTGAAGTAAACAGGATTCATGGAGAGGGGAATGAACAGGAAGTTTAACTTCACAACTTTAAAACAGCTTTAATGTATCAAAGAGTCAAAGGTCTGTATTTAAAGCGAACAGTCCTGGGAGGGGGAATGTTAGCGTGAGCTGATAAAACAAAGTGCTGAGTCTAACATGTTGAGAGTAAGCGGAGGAGGAAACATGAAGCAGCTGAGAAAGAAATGGAACAGCAGGAGCAGCGGGGTGATGTTATCCAGACCGACAGCTCGAAGTGGAGAGGAAACACTGACACTGTCTGTGCAGCTCTAAATATAGCCAAACATCACAGCATCTCCCTCTGCACGGCCGCTCGTCTATAGACATCTTTTAACTGGAAATTACTGGGTGTCACACCCATACAGCTCTGTCCATTCACTACTATGATGTTTCCTTTATTTATGACACCACGTGTTTGTCTGTTTCGGTTTTTGAATCTTCACTCATTATAGAACGTACACAAGCTTCATGTCCACACATAAGAACCAAATGTTCCCAGTTAATGTAAATGAAAACATCTTACCTACAGCATCATGTGCTGCTGTTTAACATCAAGATATCGACTTCAATGTTCTTAAAGAGTCTCATGGTTGGGTTCAGCGTATGGATCGGTCACTTCACACACACAACCAAGACCTTCCTCTGACCCGAGTGCTTTTCTTCAGACCCAGGTTCTGTTAATTAATGTAGGTTCATGTATGTTTCCTACAGGAACTAATGCCAGCTGCAGTTTAGGTTTAGGTGCGTTGCCATTTGTTCACACCTTGACTCATGTGACCTTATGTAACTCTAAAGGTGTGACTCCAACACAAATACCTGGGACTCCCAGTCAGGCACAACACACGAAGACTTTCACATGAATCATCTTCAGGAACCTGAAGTCCAGGAACAAAGAGCACTTTTTTGATCCACTGTGAACCAAACAAACTATATATTTAAAATAAAGTCTGGAGTTTGAACGTCTCCATTAGAGACAGAACAGAGGCCAACTCCAACGTGAAATGTGAATTTTAAAAAACAGACTGAATCATGTTCATTTCTTAAACACTGCACGGTGTCGTGTTCGTCAGGTTAAACCTGATGCACCTTTCTGAGAGCTTTGTGTTGAGGGTTCTTCCTGAACATTTCCTCTGTTCACTGTGTGAGTTTAGTTCCCTGCAGCGACTCTATGAATCATGTATAAGAACATTTGGTAAAAACTGTTCTGCCGACCACAGCTTCTGCGACTCCAGATGGAAAAGCCAATAAAATATTAACCTGTTGAGGTAAAACCCAGCTCCACAGCTCCTCAAACAGAAACTGCCCTCAGCCTCTTTGCTGTTGTACCACCACCACCATCGTCGTCATCCAGGCTCTTTGAAAAGCTGAAACATGTTTTCAGAGACATGTTCTCCAGGAGAAATCTACCTGTGGAAATCAGGTTTCTACGATCCCTTACCCTGATCACAGTAACCAGGTGTCTGTTTCCGTGACAGTATCAAATCAGTAACTGGAGAAAGACGACTGGAGCCAGGATGCTGAAGAGCAGATAAACACAGAGGGAGAACTGACTGTTATGCTGCAAACGTTATCTTCATCAGCATCTCTACATGTAGCAGCAGCTAAAGCTGTCAGAGAACAGACACTGAGTATGTCACCGTGAATTTCTCCACCTCAGCTCCAAACACGCACAGCTCAGTTGGTGAATTATGGATTAAAGCTTCTATTATTAGAGAGTTGAAAGTTTATTCTGCTAAAACTAAACTACACACAGCAGTACTGTATTAATACAAATTACTGCTTATTCAAATAAAGTACTTTTATTTAGCTGTTTCAGCAGGGGCTAACAGTAACTTCATTGGAGAACAATGTATTTTCATAGATAATCTCTTCTTCATTGCTCAACATTTAAAGGAATGCTTGTTGTGGCTATATCATACAACAAAAGAACCAAAGCGAAGTGTCCCGACCCTTTGAATGACCTCAGCACACCTGTGGTGTCTCTCACACCGCTCTGGAGTGATGTTGGTTCACTCGTATCCAAGTCTCTTCCACATGTCGGTGAAGATTCTCAGTTGTCCAGGTGAAGTTATCTGGATGTTGAGTCATGGTAACTGGTAACTGGACTTCCTTTTGTTAGGTTGAAACATTTCACTACTCATCAAGTATCTTCTGCAGTCTGAAGAGAGTTGGTTAGAGACACAGATTTATCCTCCAGGTTTGGTTTGACTCCACCCATGGACTGAATAGGCTCGTTAGGTGAAACAAAGGATGGGGAGGATGTGATACTCACCCCTCTGTCAACCGCTCTATCACCTGAAGTGGGTCGTTAAGTGAGGGGGTGTTGATTTGCACAAGCAACGCTTCCCTCACCCCTCTCTCAAACCACTTGTCCTCTTTGTCCAATATGTGAAGGAAGAAGAAGAAGTGTGGAAGAGGCCCAGAAAACCCACGACACTTCCTCCTTCGGCATTCACTGACTTCTTTCCACACTTTGGGTTCAGTCTTTTCCCAGTTTAACGACGGACATAATGTTTCCCATCGGACCCAAATAAATTAAACTTGCTTTCATCACTAAATTGAACTTTGGACCAACTCTCCTGTATCCACCCAACATGCTCCTTAGCAAAGGTGACTGACTGTCTGTTGACACTCCCTGTATCATCCTGTCCTCGCTTTCATTTGTCTTTGTGGACGAGTAGCCTTCTTGGGGACTTGTATGAATTTGTGACGTTGTAAAGATGCAATATTCTGGGAATCACAGGTTTGATAACGACCAACGTCTTTGCTGTGGCTGATAGAGTCATCCCCTTGTCCTTAATCTGGACAACCTGCTGCCAGAGGGTTTCAGTTACTTTAGAACGGCTCACCATGTTGCAAAGTCAGTGAAAACTGGAGGTTTGGCTGCTAGTTAAACAGGGTTTGTCAGATAATTAGTAGCACCAACTGCTAAATGAACACCAATAACGGGGAGGTATCTGAAAGTGTTTTCTAATTTCTAATTTTCAAATATCTCATTCAAGTTTTTTATATTTTTTATATTCTGAAGCACCTTCTGTGCTTCAGAATCGATGTAACTACTGAAATATACTTAATATGCTGCTGTTTTACTCCTGTTCAAAACCTTTTTATTGGGACTAAGCAGGGACCTTGATATTTAGGAAACTGTAGGTTGTCTCTACTGTATATTTAAATATATTTTCTATTTTCTGTTTTTACACCACTGCGTGCTTTTAATAACATTAGGTTCTCGCTACATGATACAGTATAATCTCTGTCTTATTAAAACCATATATATCATAATTTACATTTAAAACTGATCATTAAAACAGTGACTAAAGTGACCTCCACCTTTAATACATCAATAATAATAATTCAATAATATCATACAAATTCTGAAAATACGTAATTCTGCATAAGGAATACTACTTTTTGGGTACCTGAAGTATATTTTGATACTAGTACATTTGTACTTTTGTTTAAGTAAAGGTTTGTATGCAGCAACTCTTCCATATCACAGCATTTCTACATAGTGTTTATTTTAAACAAGTTAAATATATTTTGCTGAAATATTTGCATACTTTACATCCAGACATGTGCTTAAGTGTTTTTACACTATTGGATTGGTACTTTTAAGAACAGGTTTTGAGAGGTTCCTGACATATAGCTTTAATGAGAATAGGACATACTGTACATGAGATCACAGTGACCTTTGACCTTTGACCATCACAATCTAATCAGTTCATCACTTAGTCCAAATCTGAAGAAATCCAGTGTTACAGACCCACAAAACGGCCGAAAGGAAACAAACTGTTTTAAAGTAATGGCTTTAAACATTAGTGTTCATGTTCATTTGTTCTGAGTTCACTTTGTTTTGGGTTCGTTTGATGGTTTTAACATGAAGCCACAGCTGGAAACAGATGGCACATCTGGACACAGACAGTCAGAGCTCCGTCAGTCAGCAGCTCTGGGTCATGTCATTGAGGCTTAATGTTACATAACACACACACACACACACACACACACTCAGCTTTTTCTATCATCGTAAAAAGCGACTACATTTTTACACTGTGTCCCGTCTGTGATCAGATTTAACTAAAAAGGACACAACTAGTGACAACCAGACACTAAAAGTTTGAACTGCTTCTGTGATAAACAACTGAAACACGTGCACGATTAAAGGCTGAATCGCATTTATGTGAACTAAATAATACGATTTAATTTGTGGGGGGAGGCACATTTTCAGACACAGAGCAATAATATGTCAGCAGCCAGTGCAGCGGGTTTATCTTGAGTCAATATTAACTCTGGTCGAACCAACAAAAAGCACTCAGAGCCACTTTTACAAGACAGAAAAAACCTTCAGACCCTCCCGAACTCAGACTTTGCCGTCTGATATGCTCCAGAGAGGAACATTAATTCTAACTTTTGTCTGTCAGAAGACAAAACTTTTCATTTCAATTGCTGCTGAGACTTCCACAATAACCTGTGAGGAGCCACAGAACCAGACAAGTTTCAGTTTGAAGCCACCCAGACCTAGAGTCCCAGAGCTGGTTGTCTGAACTGAGAAACCGGACTGGGAGGATCCTGACCAGGAAGGACACTAGGAACCCAACAACCACTGTAACTGAGCTTTAGAGGTTCTCTGCAGAGATGGAGGAGCATGACCTCTGAGTGACTCCAATCAACATCAGGCCTTTGGGTGTCACAGCGTCTTTAGTGTCACGCAGCATCTAAAGGACTCAGAGAGCATGAGAACAAGGTTCTGTAATGTAATAATGTAAGTAATGTAATATTACATAAATATGCCGATTTGCATGGATCGATGCGTCACTGTTTACATTTATCCTAATTTATGGCAGCTTCCACTCCCCAACATGCTGAAAATGCATCTTTATCCCAAAAAAGCCTGAACAGTATCATCAAAACTGAGATATTCTTTCAACAGAGACATAATAACACCGTGCTCCGTGCTTTGTAAAACTGAAATGAATAATGAATTATAACGAATAATGTCATGAGATGGAAGTTCAACTTATTCAAGAAGACTGTAATCAATGCCAAAGGGACTTCTACACTGTAGAATGAAGGCTCTGAAGTGACTGTGTTAACTCGGATTAATTCTAACTGTCACATTTCTGCCTCCTTTTTAATCTACAGTAACAGTTTGTCCTTCAGACTGTGAGAAACTAATTTATTTGATATATAAAAGTTCTTTTTGAATTTAGAAATGAAATCATTATCTGACCCATTTGTACAGTTTTCTTCACAATCACATGATAAATAGATGAATTACAGACATCATTATCATTATTACTCAAGCTTTTTTATCAAATAGCAGAGATTTAATCTGGATCGTTCCTTAAACTCACTTTGGTGAATTCATGCGTCCATTAATCATTTCAGATCACTCAACTTTCTGGTGGAATATTCCTTTAACCCTGATCACAGAGCAGCTCTGTCGGCCAGCGTGAGAGTCATACATGTAAATCCACACACACTGATAGTCAAAGTGAAACCAGCTCGTACTGAACACACACAGTTATGTTGTCACCTGTCCAGAAACACTGACCCTGAACGTAACCTCACCGTCCTCTGAAGGCAAATGATGATTTTCATCATTTGCCTTCAGAGGACGTTTTGTTTTTTGTCCGCACAAGTGTGTTTAGACACAAGCACACACGTCTGTAATTATGCCAACATTAAAATACAACGTTAGTTATAGAAGAAAATCATTGTTAGGAGGAAGCTGGGGGGGTTGAAGGGTCAGGAGATACTGACAATTTGATTCCAGTGTTAAACTGGAGCCAGCGTGTGACAGGTTCAGCTGGTTTCTGATTGTTTCTGTGATGATGAAGGTCACAGCAGCCATCACATTCCTAACCTTCAGCCTTAAACTACATTTTGAGTTTTGTCCCCAAAACCTTTGACAGATTGATGAACAAGTACACACACAGAGTAATAGCAGCAGTTTCAATGAGGTGAAAATATGTCAGACATTCCTGAGAGCTGATAAAGACTGAAGAGGACGAGGAGGAGGAGGTGAGAGAAGTCAAATGTTATTGCTATTGGCAAATATCACATTTCATAAATTTCACAAATCAGATAAAGAAAACTCCTCGAAAAATGTTTAACAGGAAAAAAAGGAGGAAGAGGAATAAACAAGAGGAAGCCTTTACAAGTGGAGATAAACACGTTCACAGTATTCAACCATTGTGTTTAAAAGACGACATGTTTATTTTTATACCGACCGTTTCTGAGCCAATCGCAGCAAGATTTTACAGTAAGTGTCGCTGAAAACAAGCTGGTTTTTACATTCTTTTAAAACTAGAGGTTTCAGAACAATAATAATATCATAGAGCACTAAACACTGAAATAACATCAAGTTAAATAAGATATTCAGTTTACTATTTTATAAAGAATGAGCTTTATTTTAGCTCCAATTTCATTCAATACCTAAGAAAGTGGCTCAGAAAAGAAATTATATGAAGTCATTCAATCCGAAATTCCTTCAAATTAAACTGGAATCAACTAATCAAACACTCGTAGCAGTGTCTGACTCTCAAAGACTCACTAATAACTAACTCACGTCATTGTGGCTAAAACATCCCATAATGCAGCTCTCTCTGAAAGACTGTGTCTTGTCTAATCCAGCAGCTCCTCTGGTCTGCTTGGTTCTGGGACAGCACAGAGTGTGGATCATCTGTATTTCAAAATCTACCGACCCCCCAAAAACAAGAAGAATCCAACAATCGAGGTCTGAACCAAACTATGGATTTGAAGCACTGTTTCACCCCTGTCAACATTTGACCTGGTAACAGCACTGATGAAAAGAGGATGAACAAAGTTACGACAGTTCATCCTACGGGGGAACACGAACGTCTGAATAGAGCCATCATCTCCCAGTCCCAGTCCAAATCCAGTACTTGTTGAGGGATGTCAGTAAGAAACAAAGTAGTGGACCGACCGATGGACTCTGCTGAGGCTAAAAATGAAGTTCTAAAAAAATGTGGATTTGTTTTCTGATGTTCTAAAACTTTATTGACAAAATAACAAATCCTATAACAGTTTCTCCTGCATCCCGGGGTTTGTGTTTCAGCGTTAGGCAGCGATTACACGCACCAGCTATTAGATGGACAAGAGCCAGAACCCTGACAAACAGTGACTACTTCAGTATCGCTGTCATTCCTCTGTCGTGCAGTTCACACACACACTCTGACTTACGTTTGGAGTCTTTGACAGTTTTCAGGGCTGACTGTAGTCGCTCCAACATGATGAACAGTGGAGAAGGAGAAGACCAAAACCCAAACACAGTTTCACCTGCACGTCCTAGATTGTCCTCCTGTCTTTCTACTGCGTCTGTGTGAGACAGGTTGTGATCTGATAACGGACGGGAGAGACTGAGTATGAGCTGCAGAGGGAGAGAGCCAGCTGGGAGGGGAGGGTGGGGGTGTGTTTAAAAGAGAGCACATAGTGGTGGGAGGGAACTGAAAGTCACACATAAGAGGGGGGAGGACTGTTAACAGTAGAGATTATTGTTATGTTTCCAGAAGACAGACATCTGACGTCTGAGGGCCTCGTTGTTCCTTCCAGCTGAATGCAGTGGAATCAGTGGGACGAACACACAGAAGCTCAAGATCTATACTGTACGTGAGTACAGTTACTGCAGTAAACTGCAGTGCTACACTATCAGGGAGCTGCCAGCGCCCCCCGCAGGCTGCAGTATTTGTTACAGCCACAGTATGGCCAGACAGTATATATATATATATATATATATATATATGTGTGTGTGTGTGTGTGTGTGTGTGTGTGTGTATATATATGTGTGTGTGTGTGTGTGTGTGTGTATATATATATATGTGTGTGTGTGTGTGTGTGTGTGTGTATATATATGTGTGTGTGTGTGTATATATATATGTGTGTGTAAATAAATATATACACACACATATATATATATAAACAGTGGCTTGTAAAAGTACTCATACCCCTTAAACGTTTTCACATTATCTCACATTATGACCACAAACATAAATATATTTTATTGGAATGTTATGTGAAAGACCAACACAAAGTGGCATACAATTGTGAAGTGGAAAGAAAATTATACATGAGTTTATTTATTTTTTACAACTATAAAACTGAAAAGTGCAGTGTGCAAAAGTATTCAGCCCCCCTGAGTTAATACTTTGTGGAACCCCCTTTTGCTGCAAGTCTTTTGGGATATGTCTCCACCAGCTTTGCACATCTAGAGACTTTGCCCGTTCTTCCTTGCAAAACAATTCAAGCTGAGTTCAAGTGTTTTGCAGACTCCAACAGGTTTCCCTCCAAGATTGCCCTGTATTTGGCTCCATCCATCTTCCCATCAACTCTGACCAGCTTCCCTGTCCCTGCTGAAGAGAATCAGCCCCAGAGCCTGATGCTGCCACCACCATGTTTGACAGTGGGTATGGTGTGTTCAGAATGATGTGCAGTGTTACGTTTCCGCCACACATAGTGTTTTGCATTTAGGCCAAAAAGTTCAATTTTGGTCTTATCTGACCAGAGCACCTTGTTCCGCACGTTTGCTGGGTCACTCACATGGCTTCTGGCAAACTGCAAACGGGACTTCTTGGGGTTTTCTTTTAACAATGGCTTTCTTCTTGCCACTCTTCCATAAAAGTAAATTGTAAATTTCTCCACAACTTTATCCCTGACCTGTCTGGTGTCTTCCTTGGACTTCATGGTGCTGTTTGCTCCCCAATATTCTCTTAACAAACCACAGAGGCTGTCACAGAACACCTGTATTTGAACTGAGATTAAATTACACACAGGTCGACTCTATTCAGTCATTAGGTCAACATTGCTACTATGATGTCGGTCTTGGCCTCGGCGGACGTCGGAAGCTGTTTCTCGGAGGTCTCGACTCAACGGTCGATAGTCAAGGAATGGAACAAGTCTGCCTGCAATAACTAACTGGACTCCACATTAACTTAAAAGACTTTAACTGTTATACTGGACTGCTGCCTACACAGCATGTAATCACCCAGATGAGGATGGGTTCCCTGTTGAGTCTGGTTCCTCTCAAGGTTTCTTCCTGTTGCCTTCTCAGGGAGTTTTTCTTGCCACCGTCGCCCTCGGCTTGCTCATCAGGGACAATCTGATTATTATGATTCATACACATTCACTGTTCATGTACTGTTCTTTGGTTGTGTAAAGCTGCTTTGTGACAATGTCAATTGTAAGAAGCGCTCTACAAATAAAATTGAATTGAATTGAATTGAATTCAAAGAGTCAGCAACCATCAGGCAACTTCTGCAGGCAACTGGATGCACTCAGAGAAAAGGGGGCTGAATACTTTTGCACACTGCACTTTTCAGTTTAATATTTGTAAAAAATAAATAAACTCGTATAATTTTCTTTCTACTTCACAATTGTATGCCACTTTGTGTTGGTCTTTCACATAACATTCCAATAAAACATATTTATGTTTGTGGTCATAATGTGAGAAAATGTGAAAAAGTTCAAGGGATATGAATACCACTGTATATATATATATACACAATGTAACTCTAAGTCAATCACACTTCTGAGTAATTAAACTGCTCACTTAGGAAGCCACACTGGTTGACAATCAGTTTCACATGCTGTTGTGCAAATGGAAAAGACAACAGGTGGAAACTAAAGGCAATTAACAAGACACCCCCAATAAAGGAGTGGTTCTGGAGGTAGTGACCACAGAACACTTCTCAGTTCCCATGCTCTCTGGCTGATGTTATGGTCATTTTTGAATGCTTGTGGTAGCATGATTCAGGTAGTGCAGCTCATCCAGGATGGCACATCAATACGAGCTGTAGCAAGAAGGTTTGCTGTGTCTGTCAGCGTAGTGTCCAGAGCATGGAGGCGCTATCAGGAGATAGGCCAGTACATCCGGAGACGTGGAGGAGGCTGTAGGAGAGCAACAACCCAGCAGCAGGACCGCTACCTCCGCCTTTGTGCAAGGAGGAACAGGAGGAGCACTGCCAGAGCCCTGCAAAATGACCTCCAGCAGGCCACAAATGTGAATGTTTCTGCTCAAACGGTCAGACACAGACTCCATGAGGGTGGTATGAGGGCCCGACGTCCACATGTGGAGGTTGTGCTTACAGCCCAACACTGTGCAGGACGTTTGGCATTTGCCAGAGAACACCGAGATTGGCAAATTCGCCACTGGCGCCCTGTGCTCTTCACAGATGAAAGCAGATTCACACTGAGCACATGTGACAGACGTGACAGAATCTGGAGACACCCTGGAGAATGTTCTGCTGCCTGCAACATCCTCCAGCATGACCACTTTGGCAGTGGGTCAGTAATGGTGTGGGTGGCATTTCTTTGGAGGGCCAGCTAGTGTTCCTATGAGTGATCCTATTGTTCACACCAGGGATTAGCTGCTACTTCAGGAGTAGCATTGCCGAGTGGACGTTCCCCCAAGCCAGGGGAACCAAGGCTCACATTTGATGAAAAACTGAAGAGGCTGGTGCTTAACCAGCTCCACTCTCAACAACAACAACCTGGACTGGACAGATAACAGGGCTGCAATTTAAAGGAAAAGCCAGAGCAGAGTCTTTCTGCTGAGGAGACTAAGGTCTTTTGGAGTGCAGAGACTACTACTAAAGACCTTCTTTGACTCTGTGGGGGCCTCAGCCATTTTTTATGGAAGTGGTCTGCTGGTGCAGTAGCATCTCCACTGCAGTCAGGAAGAGACTGGACAACCTGGTTGTGAAGGCCAGCTCAGTCCTGGGGATGCCCTTGGACACAGTGCAGTAGGTGGGAGAGGAGGATGGTAGCCAAGCTATTATCCTTGATGGAGAATGAGTCTAACCTCCTCTATGACACAGCTACCTCTCAGAGCAGCTTGTTCAGGGACAGACGGTTCCATCCCAGATGTCTAAAGGACAGATATGGCAGGTCTTTTCTTCCTGCTGCTGTTAGGCTTTACAACCAGAGCTGCTCCCAGAGAACAAAAATATACACCACAGTACACACTGTCACTACTACTGTAACATGGTGCAACATCATTGGAAAACAATGACCAGACCAGACCCTCACAGACCAATGCAATTATTGTCTGATGGTGGATCATTGGAACTGTCCTAGAACACGTTTAACACCGAATACATAGAAAAAGACCAATTAACATCAGAGTAGTTAACTAGGAAATAATATGAAAACAGCAGCAGCCGAGGACCAGAGGGATTCACCGGGACTCACCTCCACTGGCCACTTCCTGAGAGGCGATCACGAATCCAAACCCTTCGCCCGGTCGCCTCTTCAGCTCCACCTCCATTGGTTTCACTCCCCCTCCTCCTCTTGTATCCTTGGCAACTGCTCCCCCATCTCCCCCTTTGACCTGAGGAGGCCCACCAGCACTCTCCTCAACTCCCAGCAAATCACGTGGCTCTAAGGTCAGCGTCACAGGAACTGAGTCCAAGAAGCTGGTGCTCTGGATGAGGGTCGAGTCTGGGGGCCCATTAGGCGTCTGGGCAGGAGGGGCCCCTGGAAAACAAAGAGAAATTGCACCAATCCATGTTGGAAATCCTGCCCTGCTCGTGGGCTCAAAGCACAAAGGAGGGGGGGGGCACTTACCTCGATGGGTCCCTGGAGCTGGTAGGTGGCCCTCCTGAGGACTTTCTGGGGCCAATCCAGCTTGGTTGAGTAGGGGGATGCCCCCGACCAAGGCACCTGTGGATGGGGAAGGCAAGTTGGTTGCAGTCGGGGCGTGGGGCGAGGAGGGGTTAGCCAGGCCATGAGGGGAGGGGATGGGCTTGTAAAGGTTGGGGGTGACGACTGGAGAGGAGACAGGACCTGGGGGGAGGGGGAAGGGAATGATGAATTATTTTTGTTGACAGAAACAGTTTCTCATCTGAAGTCAGGTCAAATCCACCTGTAACATGCTCACGGTTTTATTACTGCATTATCATCAGAGTCACGTCATTCAGCAACAGTCAATCTTTAAAAGAGGTTTTGGGGCGTGTGGGAATCACGTTTCACTACCTCCTCTGTAGACGAGTAGTACCACCTCTCCTTGTTTGGTGTGTTCCTGCAGGACTCTCTGAACCTGAAAGAAATACAGCTCATGTTTACAGTATTTAATAGTGACGTTTAAAATGCAGATTCATGGCGTCCAAATCAGGACAAACCAGCTTACAAGGCTTCAGGCTAGCATGGATTCCCCTGGCTTTATACCAGGTGACCCTAAAAACTGCAATTATTATATCTCTATTATAAATATAAGTGTATATTATATTTTAGACCTTTTGAAGTCTGAGCCCAGACCTCAACCCAACAGAGAAGCTCTGTGTAATTACCTTGAGCAGATCATATTTGTGCTTGTGACTTAGAGGAAGATCAGATAAAGTTTAGTGTTAGTTTTGTGGGGGTGGCTGTGGCTCAATAGGTAGAGCAGTTGTATGCCAATCACAGGATTGGTGGCTCAATTCCCGGCTGCCACATCACATGCCATAAGTGTCCTTGGGCAAGATACTGAACCCCAAGTTGCCCCCGATGAGTCAGGTCAGCTGCATAGCAGCTCTGCCATGTGTGTGTTAATGGTTGGATGAGACGCAGTGTAAAGGGCTTTGAGTACCAGCTAGGTAGAAAAGTGCTATATAAGCGCAGAACATTTACCATTTAGTGACCTGTTACTGCAGAGAACTACCTCTGCACTGGTTGGATGTCAGCTCAGTAGTCATCTTACCTGGGAGAAGCTGAGGCTCTGTATGTCCGCTCCATTTATCTTCACTATAGCATCGCCCGCCTGCAGTGAGGGGCATTGCCTTCGATCCCAGACCCGCCTCACCACCACCAGCTGGCCGCTTTGGCCCCCTGCTGTCACGCTAAATCCCAACCCTCCCCCCTCACTCCGCCCGAGGGCCACTGGCACAAGCTCTCCACCAGGGGCCGACACAGGAGACCCTGACCCAAGGGGGAGCACCAGGCCGGGGGAGGACACTTGGTGACTGGCTGGACACCCGTTAAAGCCGCAGGGGGGAATGTCTCTGGGTGGCGTAAGGGCAAGGGAGGTCTGGGGCATTGGTGGTCGCTGCATAGGAGGAGCTCCTGGAGATGTGGAGGGGGACAGGGGGATGTTGGCACTGGTGGGGCTGGTGGAGTTCTGGAGGACGCCCGTCTCAGGCTGAGAGAGGGATATTTTGGACAGAGTGTGGGAGGATGAGGAATTGATGGGGAGCGTAGAGGACGAGATGGGCAGCGTGGATGTAGACAGATCACTCTCTGAAGATTTGGAGCTCTGGTGGTGGAGGAGGGAGGAGGAAGAGAGCGCAGGGAGGGTGCTGCTGTTGTAACGAATCAAAGACCTATGAGAAGAAAGAACAGGAGAAAGGAATCTTACGTGTTAGTGTCTGGACTGTGAGAAGGTACACAGCTCCAGTTACTGATTCTAATCGGAACTGGACTGGACGGGTCTGGATGAACTTCTCTATTAGACCTTTGCTAGCTTTAGAAAAACCAACACTAACGTTCGAGATCCAGCGTTGGACTGAGCACCATCAGAGTCACTATGATTGACTGCTGTCCTGTCTGGAGGGGGCAGCGGACCCAACAACGGGGGGTCCGAGACAGAGGATGAGGGGGTGGGCAGATCAGTCATCCCATTGGACATTGGCTGAGCAGCATAACGGGGTGGGGTCTGCCCCAGTCCTGTATGTAAGAGTTAAAAAGAGAGAACTTTATAGGCAGACATACAATATTAGTGGAAAGTTATTTTTCAAATACAGATTTAAGAATATTGAGAAAAATACAACCAGAACTTTCAGGTTCTGTTTCATACGTAACAAAACCTCATTAAAAATTCCACCATTTGTAACCGTGAAACTAAAAAACAGTTAAATCCTGTCATTTTACTTCCTCCTGATATAATACATTTTAAGAAAGACGTCAGCTTCAGTACAAACTAATTCCTGGAGGACGTGGACTTTCCTGCTAAGATAGAAGAGGCATCACTCCGACCTGACGTGCTGCCATTGGCATCCAGCGTTCTGCTGTAAGTGAGATGTGTCAGGCCTCGGTTCAGGTTGGGGGGGTTGGAAGGTTCACTGGGGGTCTGTGGCTGTTGGAAGGTTAAAGACAAGCTCAGTGATTTATACAAGGACCTGTGACTTTTACTCGTAGAGTCACAGTAAGGTTAGAGCCGTACCGTCTCCAGACTCTGTTTGGGACACCCATCGGGGTTGTAGAGCATCGGATATCCTCGTCTTAGCACCACGTCCACGCTCTGACCCATAGGCACAGACTTCAGCATCTCCACCACCTCTTTATGGGAGCGACCCAACACACAGGTGTTGTTGATGTAGACCAGGATGTCAGCTGCAAGACCAGACCAGACCAGACCCTCACAGACCAGTAAGACAAAGTAAGTCTAATATATATAGAAGGGAAATGTCCTGCTCTAGAAACGAGGCAGCAGACCGTTAACTTATTAGTTGGGTTCTACTGGCTGCAGTAGTTTTTATTTAAATCACAGTGAACTCCAGGACTACAGTACCCATACACATCATACACTATTTGTGTCCTTCACACTGAAGGTTCTCCATTATTTCCCACTTTGCTGGTGAGACATGTCTCTGCTCCACTTTCCCAGGAGTTTTCATGAACTCTGTGTCTGTGTTACATTCCTGACTATTTATCCTCGGTGCACGTGAGCAGGTCTGACGGTGGGAGAGAAAGGAGGCTGTGTGTGTCGGGCAGATTAAAGAGAGCGTGTGTGGATTAGTTGTAGATCACACGATTATGGTTCGGAGAATAATAAAGATTTGAGAACCAAACTGCAGCAATTCTGCAGACAGCGTATTAAACCAGAACCACTAGTCCGGTTTAAACAGACCTTTTTTTTCATAGCAAACATTATTGACGTTACTACCTGCTGCACTGCAGAGCCACTGTTTGTGCTGCTGGGCTGTGTTACGGCTCAGTTGTGATGTTTTAGTCTGATCGCATCTGTTGGTGTTGATGGTTTGTCACTGATGTGTATCCGGCTCCAGTGTGAACACAAATAAGATTCTAAAGCACCACATATGTACAACAACAATGCCAACAGTGCTGACATGCGATAGTCAAATCAGTTTTCTCAGACGCTGCTGTTACAAAATGTTCCAACCAGTTTGTCTTGAACAGAACCTTCTCCATAAATGTAAAATCCAACAAATGTAGCAGCAGCAACAGAACTGGCACTATAAACAGCAGCAATACCTGTATTGAGAGCAGGTGGTCCTCCAGGTGTGACACTGTACACCTGTAGAAACTCTCTGGGTCGACTTCCTCCGACGATGTTAAAGCCGAATCCTCTGGGACCTTTAGAGAGTCGAGTGTGGATGGAGTAACCCCTCAACTGGCTCGGCTGCTCCGTGAACTCTGGGACTGAGACAGGAGAGGACACAGGACAGTCGCTGAGGGCTCAGTGAGACAGAGCCTGGGACAGACACTCTGGGCTCTGTACGAGATGGAAACCAGGTGCAAATTGATCCAAACAACGCTACAATCTGATTAAATGAATCCCAGTAGATTGAACTCTCAACTGGATCAGAACATTGATCATCAGAGTGCCTTCAGACGTCTGGGCTAAACTTACTCTGTACTTACTCTGATACAACTCTTCTGTCCAACAACACCCCATTCATTGATTATTTAAAGGTTATTTAAAGGTTGTTCTTTCATCCTAACATATCCGCCAGGCTTCGCTGCTAATGAAAGCTGCCAAAACAGAATAAATAAACAATAAGGTACGTTTTCCCTCTGTCATAACGGTCTGAGCTTAAACTGCACGTTTTTTTCTACTGCTCACATGTTTGCCCATCAAGTTGTTAAATGAATTCCAGCTGTAGATAGTTTGGACAAATACATGTAAATCCAGCTCCTGCAGCAAGAAGATTAAAATGAGCTTTTCTGCAAACGTTAATGAGAAAGCAGCGAGTACCAAACCAGCAGTTTAGATGTGTTTAATTTAAATAGATAACAGCAGGATTTAATGAAGGAAGTTTAAAATATATCAATGCACACATGTAAACTCATCATCTCATTTATCAGTTTTTCTTTTCTCTACATGAGTCAATTTTGCTTCACTGGATTAAAACCGATGCTGAAGCAGTAATGTCAGTGCTTGAATTCAATTAAACACAGAGAGATGCAGAAAATGGGGGAAAAAATACAAAGCACTGGGTGGAAGTGACTAAGACTGTGCTGCCCCCTGCTGACTGTCAAAATAAAAGTCCCAGCAGGACACTAAAGATGGACAGAAGAACAGTTTCAGGGTAAATCTGAGACAGATTAACATAAACCCACAGATGAATCAGGGAGAATAATAATATGACGGTGTCAAAACAATAACACAGTTACACTAATCCCAAGATCAGTCCTAAAAAGTCAAATCTGTACAGAGGGAAGGCAATGATTTAGAACAGTAATAAATCTTGTTCTGACTGACTGACTTCAACTTATAAACAATCTATACATTCTACATTTTATTTAGTTAATTCATTAAAACTATCAAATAAATTAATGACAGTGATCAGTGAACAAACAGGAAGTGCTGCTGACTTACGTTCTGTGCAGGAAGTCGTCTCTTTGTTCTGTGTCCGAGGATCCAGCCAGCTGGTCGTCTTCGATTTGTGACTGACAGAGAGACATCATCATCATCATCATCATCATCATCATCATCATCATCATCATCATCATCACCATCCACCCTGAATCCTGGGTAATGTTGGACCAGGGGAAGTTGTCACAATGTAACTGTGGGTTAAAACTGAGTGTTTTCTCTCCCTGGTCTGGTTGTTTCTGAAAATTCTCTGCTTTGACAAAAACTGACGAAGGCACAGTTCCTGTTCAAGGCTCTGACACCCCCCCTACTTCACAAGTAAAGAAAAACTTTAAAACTAAAGTTCTTATTAAGTTCAGCTGTTTAAACTAAGCATGCCGGTCCACATAACAAAGCCTTAGAAATGAGTTGACTTTGAGCTTGATTGTACCAGCCTCCAATGATAAAAAGATGAGATTTTAAGTTCAATTAACATTAAAGTGTCCACAGCTCATCTAAACATATTGATCCAACTGTCTGAATTAAACTGTCCCAATCAGCTGATGCCAACATGTCTCAAAATCCGATTTTGTGATGTGACCTCTTTGATTACTTGAAGGGTTGTTTGTGTCTTATTTTGTCTTTTGACTGTCTCTGATTATTTATTCTGTTTTTTGTTTGTTTTTTTATTCCTTTCATTCTATATATATATGGCACAGACTGGTTGGCACCTTAATCTCGTTGTACGATGTTGCAATGACAATAAAGTTTATCTTTATCTTTATCTTTATCTTTATCTTAATAGTAATTAATGCTGTTACTCACTCAATGTAGTACGGCTCTCCTGAATCACTGAAGGCCATCTCCCAGTTTTCAGGCAGCGGACATCCTCTTCCTACTCCTCTTCCTCTTCCTACTCCTCTTCCTCCTCCTCCTCCTCCATTCTCCATTCCCTCCCGACTCCCCACCGCAGACTCCCATGATTGGCTGAGAGGCAGGGTGGTGGGCGGGGCTCCGGCTGAACCTGCTGATGGAGGGACACCGTGTATCTTTTAGGACTTTGATTAACTCCCCCTCAGTGAGGATAAAGTCTGCTTCTAAAAATAGAGAATCACACAGTGTCAGACCCAGACTGTGGACTCAAACTGAGAGTGAAGCTGTTACAGTTTCTTCTTCTTCTCTTTCAGCTTTTCCCATCAGGGGTCGCCACAGCAAATCATCCTTTTCCACCTCACTCTATCATGAACATCTTCTACCCTAACACTAGCCAACCTCATGTCCTCTGTTATAACATCCATATATCTCCTCCTTGGTCGTCCTCTTGTCCTCCTGCCTGGCAGCTCCATCTCCAACATCCTTCTACCAATATACTCACTATCCCTCCTCTGAACATGTCCGAACCACCTCAGTCTGGCCTCTCTGACTTTGTCGCTAACTCAGACAACGTGAGCCGTCCCTCTGATGTACTCGTTCCTTATTCTGTCTAACCTGGTCACTCCTAAGGAGAACCTCAACATCTTCATCTCTGCTACCTCCATCTCAGCCTCTTGTCTCTTTCTCACTGCTACCGTCTCTAACCCATAGAGCAGAGCTGGTCTCACCACTGTCTTGTACACCTTTCCTTTGAGTCTTGCTGACACTCTTCTGTCACACAACACTCCTGACACTTTCCTCCACCCGCTCCAACCTGCCTGCACTCGCCTCTTCACCTCTTTTCCACACTCTCCATCACACTGAACTGTTGACCCCAAGTACTTAAACTCCTGCACCTTCTTCACCTCAACCCCCTGTAACCTAACATTTCTACCTTGATCCCTCTCGTTCAGACACATGTATTCTGTCTTACTACGACTGACCTTCATGCCTCTTCTTTCCAGAGCAAACCTCCACCTCTCCAGCTGTTCCTCCACCTGCTCTCTGCTCTCACTTCAAATCACAATGTCATCCACAAACATCATTGAAGCTGTTAAAGGTTCCATTTGGTAAAACCAGTCCAGAAAAAAATCTTAATTAAAACCTGAGATGTTGAAATTGAACCTTTTCCAACTTACCAGACAGCCCGCTGTCCTCCTCACTGTTGTCTCCTTCCTCCACAGCTTTTTCCAGGTTACTCAGAGATTTGCTCCTCGTCCTGAAGTTCCTCAGCAGGTTTCGATGTTCCTGGTATGTGATCGGTGGACTCTCTGGACCAATGTGGACGGGCCGCGGCGTCCCGTAGTAGTTTCCTGTGATTGTACCAAGAAACAGAAAAAAACAGTGAGTTACTGCTTTGTGTGAAAGATAGAAAGACAAAACCAAACTCAGCGGCAATAAAAACAGTGGGTCGTGAACCTGGTCCTCAGGCCCCCTGTCCCGCCCTACCCACTGCTTAACACCTGGATCAGGTGTGTCAATCAGAAGCTGGAAGATACCAGTTCACTCTGTCTTCGTCCTATTTGAGTGTGTATAAAACAGTAACCAGCACAATAGTACTGAAAACATCTACTGGAAGCTCAGTTCAGTTAAATAGACAAGAAAATAATAGAAAAGAATTAAAACTATATACAATTAAACGAAATATGAATAAAATTATAATGAACTATGAGGAGAAGAAGAAGATCAAATGTGAAAGGGAAAGATTCAAAACTATCGGACACAGTTAAATAAAATTAGTAAATAGAAGAAGACACAATTTAAGAAATAAATAACTGATCAACCGAAGAGGCTTTTATTGTGAAAGACCATTGACAGAACAGGAAATGAAGAGACAAAAACTATCAATTTAAAACACTGAGAATAAAATACATCAGTTTATTTGGGGTGAACACAGATATTTATGTGTGAATTCAGTTTCTATTTTAGTCTCATTAATCCCGTCAGATTAATACCGAGGGTGGGGGGTGGAGGTGGTTAAAGAGAGAGAGCTGCAGGACAGAGTGGGAGAAACAGGTTTGAAGGATTAGAGACAGAAAATCCTTTTTTCATCTCAAACACTGTTAAAATGTGTCCACTACATTTTTTACACTGAAAAAACTGTTTCTTTCTTCACAGGGACCAGTTTACTGTGCAGAGAGCACCTGAACCCATCTGTGTCACAGCAGGGTTCAGGTTGTTTCTGTTCTCAGATCAGTGTCGATAACAGAAACCAAACACTGACTAACTCTGACTGACGGGACGCCACGTTAAACAACAACCAATCACCAAGCGAAATAGAACCAGAACAGATTCACATCTAATTTCGTTTTATTTGTACTACTTCAGAGTCAGTGTGTTTGAATAAAGGAACAATCTTCTGTTTTCCAGCTGTTGTGGGTGTGTTTGTTTTTCGTACCTTTGAACTTGCCGCTTTCGAGCAGAGCTCCAGACTCCTCCAGAGAGAAAAACTCCTCAATAGACACAAAGTTGTAGTCCACACCTGAGATCTCCCCGTCCCGGGGCTGCCTGGTCGTACCTGTGTAAAACAGCTGTTTTAAACTAAACTCTGCTGTGAACCAACTCAGAACAAAACACTGAAGCTGTTTTAGCTCATTTTCTCTCACGGACACAGTGAGAGCATCAAGAAATACATCGAAGAGAAATAAAAAAGCACAGTTTTATGGTCCTGTCAGCTCAGTTAGGGACGTGGAACATGTTCTGGTTATAGAACCAATAATACTCATGTCAATCATTGATCAAACTAAACAAAAAGGCTGAAACCCAGTATTGGAGTCCTGATATCCTCAGACCTTCAGACGACGCTGCATTAAAAACAGACGTGATCCTAGAACTATCTATCGATTTCCCAGGACTCCAACAGCTGGTCTACTCAGTTACCTGTTTAAAGGCGACAGGATGCTGCACCAAAATGTTTATTTCCCTGTTCTATAAATACGGTTCACTTTCTGTTTGAATGGAAGTCCCAGCTTTTCATTCTAAAACCCACCACTGAGTCATTAACCCACTAACTTCCACATGAAGAGATGAAGCCATCTCACAGTGACTGAAACAACTATCCTGTCTCTTCCACCACTGTCACGTGTCATCATGTTTTCCTGCTCGTCTTTGTTCTGGCGCCTACGTACTGCACAGCAGTGGTTCATTAGAAACCCAATATTAGACACACCTGTTTCCTAAGAGCACATGGAAACACTGTCTGCTGCAGAACAACATCACAATGGAAACATTAAAGAGATAAAATCCACTGATTTGTGTCCTGCTCATAATTCATCATGTTTATTCACGTCGAGTTTAGAGGTTGGATTTATCCGAGTTTCAGGAACACACATCACCACAGCTCCACCTGAAATATTCCCTTTCTGTGTGTGTGCCGTCCCACTGCAGGACGACGTGTGACCTACAAACAAACTACTACACTCACAGCTGTTCAGGCTGTAATCATTGACAGAGTTCATCACCAACACTGTTCAAATTCACACAGTCTCAACCTTTGACCTCTACGTCACTGTCAACTGGCTCTTGTGGACAATTCCTTATCTCCTCACTTCCTAACTAGGATGCTCCCTACCTCCTACTATCTCACCAACACCAACCGTTTGAAGGTGAGGATAGATCAGACCTCACAGCTGTAAGAAGACGTGTGTGTGTGTGTGTGTGTGTGTACAGGTGAGTCTTACAGGGCACTGCGCGCAGGTACAGGTTCTCCCTGATGAGCTGCTGCAGCTGACTGTCCATGGAGCCCGGAGTGAAACACTTACTGAGGTACAACCTGAGGTCTTTACAGAGAGATGACCCTGAGGGACAGACAGGGACACAGTACACTCAGTACACGTACTCTGGTATTTGACAGTACTCCGGTATTTGTAGATATGTACTTAAGAAACTAGCTGCAGTACAGGACTAATAAACTAAATAAACAGCACTAGGCTGGTTTAAATCCTATCTGATCAGTCTTCCATGCAGTGGATAGTAGTTAGTTGGTTACTAGAGTTTCCAGATGTACAATGGGAGGCAGAGCCTTTAGCTATCACACTCCTCTCCAGTGGAACAGTTCAGGTTCTGGAGGCAGACACCCTCTCTACATTTAAGGTTTCTTTCCCACCTGCATTTAAAATGAGTCACGTTTAAATCGAGCGAGAACGTCCTCTCCGCCTATTGGTCAGATGTGTCTGCTGTGGGAACAGAAAAAGTAAATACAGGAAGAAGGTGAAGTGTTAACACAGTTTGGTCCTTGATCCTGCTGATTATTGTTTATTACGTTACATCAGACATGGTGTCTTTGAGGTCTTCACCTCCTCACGTCTCCACGTTTGTCCTCCATTAATCAGACAAAGAAATGGAAATCTACACACTACCCAAAGCCCTCAAATTATGTGAGTCATGGCGCTTGGTCCCGTTTTGGTTCGGTTCGCTTTCTCACCAGGAGGACTGCACCAGAGTTCACTAGATGATGCAGATTGAGACCATTACTGTGTTCACACCGGACAAAACGAACTTGAGTTTGATTTGATCGACTAAAGCCTGTAGTTGCTAAAACTCCAGGTCTGATGACTCTGCAGACGCTGAACGTAATAAACAATAATCAGCAGGATCAAGGACCAACCTGTGTTAACATTGATGTGAAATCATCTCTCTCCAAAACACTTCACCTTCTTCCTGTATTTACTTTTTCGGTTCATGCAGCTTTACCCTTTCTTCCTCTAAAGGGAGTTTTTCCTCTCCACTGTCTCCTGGAGCTTCTGGGTTTTCTATATAATTCTGTATACAGTTCTATTCTGTAAGGTCTTAAGGAACCTTAAACACTGTAAAGCACCTTGAGATGACTTCTGTTGTGATTCAACGCTAAACAAATAAAACTAAATTGAATTGAAATATAAATTTTGTCCTTATTGCCTAACTAGGCTTGTTTACAGTCCTTGTTCGCTAATGAGGACACCCCTTTACCTTTTGATTAGGATGCTTCTTTCCATCCTAAATGCTTCCTTATTCTTAATTAAGATTCTTCTATGCCTCCTTGTTACCCATCTAGAATCCTTCTTTCCATCCTCACTACCTAACAAGGGTATTTCTTTACATCCTAGTTAGTGTCCTTCTTTACCTCCTTGCTAACTTACTAGGACACTCCTTTCATACAGGTTGTTTTCCCTCCACTCACCTGGTGAAACAGTCTTGATTCTGATTGGATGAGGGCAGGAGTTGAGGACTCCTCTACAATCACCCAGGGTCATCCCTAACACGGGCGTTCCCCCGATCTCTAAGATGATGTCGCCTACTGTGGCCCCACCACCGGGAGCCGCTGTGACAAACGGGAACTCGCCATAGTCGGCTCCGCCCCCAATGGCCAGCCCCAGTTCACCTGAGCCCCCACCCAGCGGAACGAAGCTCTCCTGCACCTGAAAACGCGTATAGACACAAAAGCAGGACCAGAGAGTTTTATTTTAAATCACTTAATCACAGTTTTCACAAAGATGAAAAAGTTACATTATTTTTATATTTATTAAAAAAAAAATGTTCACTCCAGGTGATAAAAATCGTGTCGTTACCTTCGAGCGCCAGTGCAGCTTCTTCACCGCCACTTTAGACATGATGGCCGAGCTGCAGACAGGAACCAACAAACACAACTTTACTTTATTTACATGAGTAGTGGGCAGTGAACAGCAGTGAACAGCAGTTAACAAGAGTGAACCTGTGACACCTGTGGCCAGTGTTTCACAAATAGCTTTTACAATAATCTTCTTCATCTTATAAGTACTCGCTTCCTAACTAGGATGCTTATTTTCTACTAACTAGGACACTTTTTACCTACTTTCTACTTCTTTACCACCAAAACAACCTTTAGGTAGCAAAGACGTGAAGAAGTGCCCTAGTTAGGACGTAGAGAAAGGTCCTTGTTCGGAGGTGAAGATGAATCCTAGTTAATAAAACAGCAAATAAGTGTCTTACTAAGTAGCAAGGAGGTAAATAGAAGCCCAACGTAGTATGTAATAAAACATCCTAGTTAGGAGGCAAAGATCTGCCATTACCTAGCCTAGCTTCTTTAACTTTTTACTAGGAACCTTCTTAATCTCTTTGTATCCTTCAGAGGAAACATATTTTCCTCCTTGCTCTCCTCCCTGTCTAACTTCATGTCCTTACTAACTAAAGACTGTGCATCCTTAAGTCCTCACTGATGCTTCCTACAGCAGGAAGCATCAGTGCCTCCTTGGTTACTTAACAGGAAGTTTTTTTTTAGCTCACAAGCTCCCTGATAAGCTTCCTAACCAAAGTGCAGAGTGTAAATCGTGTAAATGTGGCTTTAGAAAATTTTTTTATTTGGCCTGCGGTTTTAATATGTCTCCTAGCAACAATAAAACGTCTCCTGTTGTCAGAGAGTTTAGGATTTGTTCCTCTATCAACACTTCGACTCTGCTTCAGCCTCAGAAAACAGCAGATGGTTGCAGACGGCAGGGAGCCACACACAACACATTGCTATACACACACATACAACGTTTCATGTATACACACACACACACAGACACACACACACACATTTGCTGCTAGACGCCGTACATTAAATATGGATGAACATATGTGAAGGTGGGAGCCAGAGAAGAAACAAACAACGACGTCCCCGAGCAGAGATTCAAACTGTCCAAGACTTTTAAGCACAAACTGAAGTGATGGACACAAACGGAAGGTAGGATGTGTGAAGGAAGGACAGGAGGAGGTGAGGAAGGTAAAGAAGCTTCCTAATAAGGAAGTAAGGAGGTAAAAAGATCTGCTGTGTCTGAAGTGCAGCATTAGCAGCAGCTGAGCTGAAGAAGCTTCATTCATTATTAGCCAGAGATGGATCCATGGAGGCCGGAATGGGCCCAGCAACGAAACACACACAGGCTCAAAACCTCTACAAAGAGATGGACAGTGTCCTCGAGGAGACACAAGGAGACACAAAGAGACAGAAGGAGACACAAAGAGGTTCCTAGTTAGGTCATGAGGAGCGAAAAGGAAAGGAAGCAAAGAGTTTCCTCATCGTGTTCAGAGCTCTGCTGTCAACCTGTGTGTGCAGGACGTCACAGCGTGAGCTCCACACAAGCTGCTATTAACACATCATTACCACATGCTCGCTCGCCCCGTCTCTCACTTTCTGCCACTTCATTCACTTCAGTTGTTTCTGCCTCAAAATAAAAGCCTATAAGTGATTCAGTAGGTGGATGGTGGAGTGAGTGTGTGTGTGTGTGTGTGTGTGTGTGTGTGTACTTGCATTTACTACTTTGTGGGGCTTAGCGACTGGGAGCCCACCAACCGCTTGGGGCCCAAAGCACTTTAGGGGCCCAAAAAACGGGGCCCCACACCGATTAGCTATTTAATATAGCTCAGGAGGATCCCCTGATGTGCCTAGTGCGTTTTTCTTACTTGGCCCACAAGGTGACAAAGATTGGAAATGTGTGTGTGAAGTGTGTGTGAAATTTCTGCTCTCTAGTGACTACTAGAGCCGGGAGCCTGGTATAGCAACAGATACACACTTTCGGAAGTGTGTATCATTTTAACCAATCACAGTACAGCCTACTGACGAAGAGGGGATCTGATAGGCTACTTCACTGTCGGCGTCACCACTGTGAGAAATACGCCTATTTCCGTATTTTTCCGAACTAGAGTTGGTTTTAATCGTACCAGGATGAGAATTACTTAATAACAGGTAAGTTTATTTTCTTTTAGTTTGACTTTACTATTTTCACATTGTTTGTGCCTCTGTACCCCGCTAGCAACTGTAATGCAACAAAATGTAACTTTTCAAAATGTTATGATGTAGGTGGATAGTGGTAAATATTAGCAACAGCACGCTAGCTGCTAATGTTAGCAACATCACGCTAGCTGCTAATGCGCTAGCTGCTAATGTTAGCAACCGTTCAGTAGCTTTCAATATTAGCCATTACTTGGCATCTTCTGGTGTCAGTTTTAACTCAGTTGCCCTTAATGTCAGCTATAGATCGGCACAGGTCGCATATTTGCAAACAAAGTTTACTTTAAATGTTAAGAATCTCATTCCGGTCATAGTTCAATTTGTTGCGTTCATGAAACCCACGTCATTCAGGAAGCACATTTAAACATCACTACAATCCTACTAAATGTTGAAAATGCATAGAATTACATGCATGAGATCAATATAAATCTGAAGTGAATAAACACAGCCACAGTCCGCGAGCTTTTCATGAAGGACGGAGTGTTCAGTGACCAGATGAGTTTAAAAATGCATAGCCACTTTGAGTGTTATTTTTCCCATTTTCCTGAACGCATCATGAGAGCGCACGGCATTTCTTTAAACATTAGGATAAAATCACAAATGAAGGAACGACAAACAAGCAATACATGTGAGTGAACTCATCCCTCAAATGCCAATTCGATTCATGGACTGTTAGTAATATTAACTTTAGACAAGTTTGTAAAGCTCCGCTTCACGATTAGCATTAAGGTTAGCACGTTAGCTTAGCCACGTCGGCGCTATCTAGTTAAATGGAAACACTCGGATAAAATCACACAGGAAAAAACGCACGGCATTTCTTTAAACACTCGGATAAAATCACAAATGAAGCAACGACATACAACCAAAACGTGAGTGAACTCATCCCTCAAATGCCAATTCGATTTATGGACTGTTAGTAATTTTAACTTTAGACAAGTTTGTAAAGCTCCGCTTCACAATTAGCACGTTAGCTTAGCCATGTAGGCGCTATCTAGTTAAATGAAAACATCAATAATACTGTTTATTATATGTTTGCTCCGGATAATATGCTAGCTAGTTTAGTGAGTGGCAGTCCTGTACTGTACATAGCAGTAGCAGGTGTTTCCGTTTTTGAGAAATGTTTTTGTGATTAGTGTGAATAGTTATTATCATGCCGAAATATGCAAATTACGAGGATTCATAGTTGTGCATTTAATCGGTGCATTTACTACACTCAAGTAACCAGGTTAAAGTTGGCTTTCCCTAATATCATTATTTATTAACTGTCTAAGCAGTAAACCTGGTGGAAACACCGCTGTTTATACCTGTAATTAGAATACTGATGGCTTTTTACTAGTGCGCATGTGCGGACTCGCCGCGCCCATCCCCCACACTCTCACAGTTCGCTGACTGCCTGTGAGTCTCTCTCACAGCGCTGTCGGTCTCCTCCCCTCCCCCACACTCTCACAGTGCGCGCAGTGACTGAGTCTCTCACAGCGCTGACAGTCACCTCCTCTCCACCAAGAGAGCTAAAGGTAGAGGAGAAACTTATGAACAGATTTTAGGGAAACACTCTTTTTAAGTGCAGGTAAACCTGTTCTCTGATTATCCAAGAAACCTAATTTCTCTAATTAACCTGGTTACTCCATGTTAATACAGTCATTAAAAACACTGAATTGAACTGAAATGATAATACTGAGGGACAGAATCTGTTATTTAATCTACATATTTTTTTGGTATTAAGATATCCCTTAACCCTGTTTTTAGATAGTTTTGCTTTCGCTTGGTTGTTTTACATGAAAAAACTGCAATAGCAGACAGTTCTAAGTGTCTTAAGACATGCCTTTTGTAGTCCATGTTCGTAGGAGTCTAGTTTCACTACAGCAGATCATTGTCGATTACCACCACAGTTGTCATTTCCTATATGAAATTTAATAAAAATATAATTTTCAGTTTTAATCGGTATATTAATTATGGATGTAACTTGTGTACTGACTTAAACATTATTTTCACTGAACCAAAATGATTAAAAGTAAGACAAGGATGCAGCCTTCTGAGGATGCAAAGTCACACATTCAGTCTGCGAGGGACAAGCCAGGGTTTATAGAAAAATTAATTGACAGTAACAAAGGTATGGGTTAGCAGCCCTTTTGGGGACACATATTAGTTGATTTTTCAGTGTTATTGATTTACACTAGCATACTGTATGTTTTAGGCTGCATAACAGAAACAGATATTTATTGGCAAAAAATAATCTTTCTTCTTTGAATTTTCGTAGATGACACTGTTAGTTAGCTCCAGTGTTGGTTGTAAAGGAACTAGGCTAAAACCTTATTTTGTTAAGGTTATACCGCAATTAACTGAATATGAATAATGTACGTGAACTATTAAGACAACACAATGTTAATCAAACGTATATCTAAAATACTCTTGTAGGAAGAGGAGTGTTTGCTACACAGCCCATTGAACCAGGTGCTTTTGTCTTGCAGCATACAGAAAAACTCATATCAGTGGAAGAAAGCCAGTCAACACTACTCAGAAATGGATAAATGGTCGCTGGTGGTAAGTATGTCACAGCATATGTTTTCTAGAATATTCTAAATAAGACCTAAAACTAAGATTTGAATGGCTGATGAATCAAAAATGCAGGAGCATTCTTTGTATTTATGTACATGCTAAGTGGTCTGCAAAAGCAAATTCCAGTAAACAAGTTTTAGTTTGTGATTTAAGCTATCAGTAATAAGTATTCACATTTGAGGCTAAGGAAAAATCTGGCTTAAATCACATGTCATACAAGGGGAATAGATGAGCTACATATTTAAAAGTTTATGAGGTACTATTTTTGAGTGGTAAAACTTTTAATTGGTTTCCTTTACGTTTTATACCCTTCAGTATTGATGCATCCAAAGAAGACGTGGTATTTTTGATCTGTATTCCAGGTGACCAACAAGCAGGGTCCTGCTGTGGCTGTTAAGAAGCAGACGCCTCCTGATAATCATCTGTCCCAGAAGGATTCAAACAGAGATGATGGCGGCACACAGGTAAAGGTATAGTTTAATGTACATACTGTTGTCACAACCCATTTTGTTGTCTTCTACTCCGTGTGGTTCCTTTATGAAGATAGGAAGGTGTTCACTCTGCTCTCCATGACAGCTTTTGAGTCAAGGTTAGTCTTTTGAGGAAACTGTTAGACTTGTGGTGGAGAAAAGAGAGTTAACCTGATGCATGTTCCCTTATCCTTCTCTGGTGAGACCCACATAGCCAGATAACTTCTCTTATTTGAGCTCCCACTCGTCCCTTATGAAGTCAGTCTATTTCACACACTCAGGATTTTAGACACTTTTGGGGCCTTCCCGAGTGGATCCTACTCTTAGGGATTATTCATCACTGGTGCATCACCTGTCTGTATCAAACCTCATGCTATCATAAGTGTCATTGTACACCGGTTCATCTGGGGCATGTTTAATGTGGTATTTTGAGCGAGATCCATTGCATCTCCTCATATGCTGTTGTGAGACTTGCTAATACCTCTAGAAAAGGCCATACCATGTGCTGAGTTTCAAGTTGAATACTGCTCCAGGAGCTATTTTCAGCTAACTTTTACAAGTTGTGAATCTGTAAATATGTGATGTCTATCAGGTATTAATGTGTTGGTGTTTTTTGATCTGTATTCCAGGTGACAAACAAGCAGGGTCCAGCTGTGGCTGTTGAGAACCAGACGTCTCCTAAGAATCGTCCATCCCAGAAGGATTCTAACAGGGATGATGGCGGCACACAGGTAAAGGTGTAGTTTAGTGTACATACTGTTGTCACAACCCATTTTGTTGTCCTCTCCTCTGTGTGGTTCCTTTATGACAATAGGAAGGTGTTTACTCTGCTTTTCCATGACAGCTTTTGAGTCAAGGTTAGTCTTTTGAGGAAACTGTTAGACTTGTGGTGGAGAAAAGAGAGTTAACCTGATGCATGTTCCCTTATCCTTCTCTGGTGAGACCCACATAGCCAGATAACTTCTCTTATTTGAGCTCCCACCACTCCCTCACAAAGGCCTCATGAAGTCAGTCTATTTCACACACTCAGGATTTTAGACACTTTTGGGGCCTTCCCGAGTGGATCCTACTGTTAGGGATTATTCATCGCTGGTGCATCACCTGTCAATATCAAAACTCATGCTATCATGAGTGTAATTGTACACCTGTTCATCTGGTGCCCTTATCTTTCTCTGGTGAGACCCACATAGCCAGTTAACTTCTCTTATTTGAGCTCCCACTCGTCCCTCACAAAGGCCTCATGAAGTCAGTCTATTTCACACACTCAGGATTTTAGACACTTTTGGGGCCTTCCCGGGTGGATCCTACTCTTAGGGATTATTCATCACTGATGCATCACCTGTCAATATCAAAACTCATGCTATCATGAGTGTAATTGTACACCTGTTCATCTGGTGCCCTTATCTTTCTCTGGTGAGGTCCACATAGCCAGATAACTTCTGTTATTTGAGCTCCCACTCGTCCCTTATGAAGTCAGTCTATTTCACACACTCAGGATTTTAGACACTTTTGGGGCCTTCCCGAGTGGATCCTACTCTTAGGGATTATTCATCACTGGTGCATCACCTGTCAGTATCAAACCTCATGATATCATAAGTGTAATTGTACACCTGTTCATCTGGGGCATGTTTAATGTGGTATTTTGAGCGAGATCCATTGTATCTCCTCATATGCTGTTGTGAGACTTACTGATACCTCTAGAAAAGGCCATACCATATGCTGAGTTTCAAGTGTGAATACTGCTCCAGGGGTTATTTTTAGCTAACTTTTACAAGTTGTGAATCTGTAAATATGTGATGTCTATCAGATGTTAATGTGTTGGTATTTTTGATCTGTATTCCAGGTGACAAACAAGCAGGGTCCTGCTGTGGCTGTTGAGAAGCAGACGTCTCAGCATTTCAAGTATTTTTCATTGTCCAGCACACTCACAAAGCTACACATTCATCCAAAAAAGAGTACAATTTTCCTTGAACAGATTTCCTTCCCCTAGTTGAGAAGTTTTTTTTCTTTTTTAAAGATTGAAAAGCTCTTGAAAATTATGATATTGTGTGGTCCTCTGTTTGGCTGAATTTCCTGGCGATTATTACCAAATATATGTCCATGGAAAATCATTTTAACCCAGAATGGGCTATTTATATACATTTGAAATGTATAATATGACTTGCGGGTTACTTTGTTTGCATTATATGCCCATGATGTATTCCCAATACATGTTCATTGAGCACAAATCCTGTTGTAAAGAGTTTCCTTTGTGTAGTGTTTTGTGTGAAATATTAGTTAGCCCTAGAAGGAACAATGCTTAATCAAGTATTGTTATTGCCTATGGTACTGCTCTGTCTACCTAGATGTTTTGTTAAGATCAGGCCAATCATTATAGTGACTGAGATAATGCAAAGATGTGAATTGGCTGCTGTTGAGGGACAAGAGATGAGATGCAGAATGGAGATGTCGGAAAGAGTATACACCCTTGATGCAGTTTCTTTCACATCCACAATAGAGAGTAAACAACAGAAACTATTTTATATACAATTTTTATATTTTGATCCCCTTTAAGATATAAAAACTGGAAATATGAGTGTGTGCGTGATGGTGGACCTTACAAGTACTAAATGTTGGAGACAGACCTCACAAGTGGTATAAAAACTAGCATGGAAAAAAAAGTATGGAATTCTTTTAAATTGAAGTGATAATTGTGATTTAGATTTTTTTCTGGTCTTCCCTGATTTTTTACAGATTTTTAGAACCACTGGAAAGGGTGGATCCCACAATTGACCAAAGAATTTTTGGGCCCCCCAATTGGGTTTGACAAGTATGTGTGTGTGTGTGTGTGTGTGTGTGTGTGTCGTACCTGTGCAGGTGACATACTCAGGCTGCTTTCTTTCTCTCTTCTCTCTACCTCGTTATGTCTCTCGCACTTCGTTTGCCTCTGCCTACCTCGCCCTCTCTCTGATAAGACCGGTCAGAGTACAGAGTTTACAGGAATGTGTGTGTTTTGATCTGAAAGTGTTGACGTGTGAACAGCAGAATAAACGTCAGAGGAGGAAATGTGGGACAAACAGGACCTAACATCCGTTAGCGCTGACACATTAAACTGCCTGTCAACATGTTGGCGGCAGCTCCACATGTGCTGGACACTACTCGGTCTCCAGAACATCCAGAACATCCTGACACCAACTGACTCTGGGCTTCTCTGGGGAAGTACTGAGTCACTCGTTAGTTTCCAGGAGACATGTTGGTCTCATCCAGGTCCTCTAGTGAGTGGACCGGTGGAAACGTTGAAGTGAATCCTCCATCGCAAAGGTTTTAGGGCTGATACAGGTTTATTGACAGGTGGCTGCCTGCTGCACTCCAGCTACCAGGATGCTCAGTTACTCTGATAAGACCCTCAGCGAGGCTTAAACACAGCTAACATGGTTTCAGCTTCACAACAAACAGTCACTCAGTGAGGAACCTGCTGCTTCTAGAGTCTCTGGTAGAGTCTCGTTCTCCCAGTTCTCCCAGTTGTTCAGATCAGATCAGATCTGGTAAGCCGCTGCCGTTCCTATGCCCCACACGCGGTTCCAAGGTCCGGAGGGAAACTCAGCTGCAGCCGTGTTCCCCTCACCGCAGGCCCTCGCGTGCTCGGGCGGGTGACTCACTGTTTTTCGGCCGTCTGCTGCTGTCCTGCTTATTCACCTGTTGGCCCAAAATCTTCATTCAGACCTGTCTTTTATTTTGACAGGTCAAGTTGAATCCAGCAGCAGGATTACGGACAGATTAATGTGGGGGATTAGTGGACACATCAGCTCACACACACATCCATCCTCATCCAGCCATCATCTTCATCCATCCTCATCCATCCATCATCTTCATCATCCTCCATCCTCATCCATCCCTCATCCATCCATCCACCCATCCATCATCTTCATTCATCCTCATCCATCCATCCCCCATCCATCTTCATCCATCATCATCATCAGTCCATTATCCTCATCCATCCTCCATCCATCATCATCATCACCCATCTATCCATCCAATCCACAAAATTAGGAGGATGTGCAGAAGGAGGTCAATCATGAGGAGAGCAGATGTAAGAGGACATAGACAAGAAGAAGACAGAAGGAGGCACATAAGGAAAGAGGAGGTGAAAGAATAAAGAAAGGAATAAAGACAGGAGGAGGTGAAAAAAGAAAAGAAACAGATGAAAGAGTGAAGAGGAGGAGGAAAGATAGAAAATTAAAAGAATATAAAAGAGGAGCAGCAGGTGGTGGTGGAGAATGGTTGAGAGGGAAAAGATGGAAGAAAAGGAGGGAGAGGAGGAGGGAAGGAAGTAAGGAGAAGGAAGCACAATGCAGAGGAGGCAAGGAGAGAAAGATGATGAGAAAAGGAGGTAAAGGGAAGAGGATTAGAAAACATTAAAGACTAGAACGTCCGTGGAGAGATGGAGGAAGAGGAGGAGGTGAAAAATTTAAGACACGATGAATTGGGAGAGAAAGGAAGAGGAGGAGAGATGTGAGGAGGGAAGAAGAAGAGAAACAGCAGAGTGTTGAGACCTTCCCCTCTCCTCTCTCCTTTCTCCTCTTTCCATTCGATTTCTACCATTGCATGTCATTAACTTTGTGTCTTCTCTCTCCTGTAGTTGTGTTTCCTCCTCTCTGTCTCCCTCTCTCTGTTTTCCTCTGCAGGTATCCTCTTACTTGGAGCTTTCTATCTCCAGAACTTCTTTCCACTCACCCCAGTTGCTCGAGGCAAATGGCCGCCCATGTGAGCCTGGTTCTGCTGCAGGTTTCTTCCTCTAAAGGGAGTTTTTCCTCTCCACTGTCTCCTGGTGCTGCTCAGTGGGGTTGTTGGGTTTTCTATAGAATTCTGTGTACAGTTAAATTTGTAAGGTCTTAAACACTGAGACGACTTCTGTTGTGTTTTAAATAAAATTGAATTGATTTGAATTGGCGTGTTGCTTTGAGCACGTCTGAACTAAGACACACTAACACACAATGTACCTTAAAAAGCACCTTTCTGGCTCCTCCTGCGATCTTATCTTAATAACTATCTGTGTTCAGACCCTGAATTTAGTTCTCTGCAGACCCCGTTTGGCATGATCACAGCTCGGAGCCTTGTAATTTTCTCCCAACTGGATTTAGTCAGTTCACTTAGTTTCACAGATGTTCTGGGAGGTTTCACTGTGGGTTTTAGTTGGACGATCAGAGACTTGGTTTACGTGACTCATTGTTCAGGCTCTGGTCATATCTGGTCCTGACTACTTCAGTGTCTTACTGACGGTGTTACCAGCTGCACCATCAAACCTCCAGAGGAGCACGTCTCAAAGAGGACATGTTACACCACTGTTCAGATCTCTGCACTGGCTTCATGAAGCTGCTGCATCAGGTTCAAAGCTCTGACTCTTACCTACAAAGTGGTCGACTCAGCAGCACCGTTACCTGAACTCCCTCATTCTGGTCCTGGACTTGAATGTTTTTCTCCTTGAATCATGTGTACGTTGCTTCAGATAAAAGCATCTGACAAATGACTAAATGTAAATGTACTTAAAGTGGATTTGGCTGCATCCATCCTTTTCTCAACTCTGACCCCCCTGCCCGGTCCTTTGGTCGGAGAAACCCAGGACCACCAGAGCCTGATACTGTGGTGAGTAAAAACCACAGAAACCTGAACTTCAGGTCACGGAGGTCAGAGCTGCTCTGTGCACAAACTAAACCCCGAGCTGTGACGTTCAGGTTCAACGCTCACACCGAGACGACAGGACGTTTTAGTTCGTTTGACTTGACCTGACTTCTTTTCACCGTACTTTTAATGACAGTCATCAGACATCCCATAATACACACAGCTTCCTAATGTGGAGCCTAGATACTGCATGTAGGTTACAAGCGTTTCATCTGCTCCTTTTGTATTAATATGTGAATATTGCATCTATTTTTAGCTCCAGTAGTGGATTTTCAGTGTCTGTCCCTTTAACTTGTCTCCAGCTGAACCCCCCCCCCCCACCCCACAGAGCTTTTTTCTGTTTAATCCCCAATTGGAAGAGAGAGATGGAGAGAGATTAGTGAATCGGAGCTGAGCTCAGAGCTGAACTCGCCTCTCTGGATTATTTCATGTGTTGTGACTTTCCTCCCTCGAGCTGGATGTGAACTGATGAATCGATGAATCGATGAATCGATCGGCAGCTGCAGCAGCAGAAGAGGAGCAGCCGTGTTCGAATCAGTGTGAACATGTGGAGAAGTTGTTAGTGAAGCAAAAGGAGAAAGTGATGGATTAAAGATGATCGTGTGTGTTCGGAGCTGAGACAAAATCAGCGGAGATGTACGAGGAGAACCGAACAAGTAAGAACCGAGTGTCAAAGTTTGTCTGATGATTCTGGTGGCGAACAGCTGCAGCTGTTTAATCTGAGTTCGAGTCAGTGATTGTTCCGAACTTTCTAGAATCAAAGTTTTTCTCTGATCATTTGAAAATCGTCAGCACAGTTTTTATGATGATTCAGTTTGAGTTTAAAACCAGTACTCTGATACTGTACTTAAGTAAAAGTACCAGAACACCACTGTAGACGTACTGGTGGAAGTACAGTAGTAGTAGCACATGCACAGAAACACTGTAGTTAAGTACATTGTGCAGTGGAGTTACTTTAGACTTTATACATTTGCATTTTATAAAATATGAAACTGGAAAATGACCTGGTTCCAGTTTTATTTGAATTGTTTTTGTGTTTTAAGATTTTCGAGCTTTGGGCAGAACAAACAGGACCCGAGTCAACCGGACTCCACTTACCAATTCACAGTTGGTGACTTGGTGTCAGACTCACTAAACGAGGTATCTGATCTGAAGTGATGCTACAGTCGGCCGCAGCTTCAGCTTCTGTCTGTTCTGAAGTGAAAACCTGACAAATCACAGCCACAGGCCGAGATGTGAGACAATCGAGTTCTCACCTCTTTACATTAGTCAGCGTGGATTTTAAAGTGTTCAACTACAGCCCAGTGAATGGAGACAGCCGTCACACACGGCGAACCAATCGACCTGACAGAGAGATGGGGATGAGGACAGTGATGTCTCACCGAGGGACACGTCCACGTCTGACTGCAGCAGCAGTTTTACCCTGAGATGTGTGATCGCAGTCGAGTCCTTTAAATGGTTCAATTCAAATGTTTTCAAGACACTGAGGCTTGTTACAGTGGTTTTGTTTTTTTTTTTAAGCTGCACATGTAAACATTGAAGCACCCAAGTCTGAATGTCTCTCAGTCAGCTGATCAGGTCTGGTGTGAGCAGGTACGAGGCTCAGTCTGACCTCTGACCTCAGGTATGATGGGGTTAACAGAGGTCACCACCTCCACCAGTCGCAGAGGGGCCCTTAAACCTTCTGATCAGACTTCCTCCTTTCTGAATTAAGATGGTCTCCGTGGACCTTCTGATAATGTTGTCATGGAAATGAGCATTAACATCATCTGTTACCGTGGCAGCAGGGTTAATCCGCCCTGTTCTCCATCAGTGAAATTAAGCTTATTTCACTCAATTTAAACTTCAAAGTAACCTCATCTGAGCTGCTCACATCTTACGGTCACAGATTGTATCCAATCAAAGTCGCCGCAGCTGATTTTATGACCAAATATCAAAAACCAAGATTCCCATTTTGACCATAACCTACAGCAGAACAGGAGCAGGACCCTCACACTGCAGACACGGGTTTGTAGTGAATTTGTTCTGGTCCTTCTTTTTGTCTTATATCTCTCTTGTTGATCATATTGGGGATGGTGTCTCCAGCTTGAAAATGCTGTTTCTTTGGGATTCTTCTGTGTCTTTTGACTGAACTTTCAAACAAGAAAGAGGCTTTTTACAGGCCTCCTCTCAGCTCTGCTAAATAATGGGAAGACATTTCTGCCCTTCATATTTATCTAGTGACTGATTCTAGACATAAAAGACACAGAATCACAGCTGCAGCAGGATTAGTACAGTCTTCTTCTCTTTCGGCTTTTCCCATCAGGGGTCGCCACAGCGAATCATCCTTCTCCACCTAACTCTATCATGGGCATCTTCTACCCTAACACTAGCCAACCTCATGTCCTCTGTTATAACATCCATATATCTCCTCCTTGGTCGTCCTCTTGCCCTCCTGCCTGGCAGCTCCATCTCCAACATCCTTCTACCAATATACTCACTATCCCTCCTCTGCACATGTCCGAACCATCTCAGTCTGGCCTCTCTGACTTTGTCGCTAACACAGGCAACGTGAGCCGTCCCTCTGATGTACTCGTTCCTTATTCTGTCTAACCTGGTCACTCCTAAGGAGAACCTCAACATCTTCATCTCTGCTACCTCCATCTCAGCCTCTTGTCTCTTTCTCACTGCTACCGTCTCTAACCCATAGAGCGGAGCTGGTCTCACCACTGTCTTGTACACCTTTCCTTTGAGTCTTGCTCACACTCTTCTGTCACACAACACTCCTGACACTTTTCTCCACCCGCTCCAACCTGCCTGCACTCGCCTCTTCACCTCTTTTCCACACTCCCCATCACACTGAACTGTTGACCCCAAGTACTTAAACTCCTGCACCTTCTTCACCTCAGCCCCCTGTAACCTAACGCTTCTACCTGGATCCCTCTCGTTCAGACACATGTATTCTGTCTTACTACGACTGACCTTCATGCCTCTTCTTTCCAGAGCAAACCTCCACCTCTCCAGCTGTTCCTCTACCTGCTCTCTACTCTCACTGCAAATCACAATGTCATCCGCAAACATCATTGTCCAGGGAGATTCGTGTCTCACCTCATCTGTCAGCCTGTCCATCAGCATAGCAAACAAGAAGGGACTCAAAGCTGATCCTTGGTGTAGTCCCACCTCCACCTTGAACTCCTCTGTCTGACCTACAGCACATCTCACCACCGTCATACTTCTCTCATACATGTCCTGAACTACTCTGACGTACTTCTCTGCCACTCCCGACGACCTCATACAGTACCACAGCTCCTCCCTCAGCACCCTGTCATACGCCTTCTCTAAATCCACAAAGACACAATGCAGCTCCTTCTGACCATCTCTGTACTTTTCCATCAACATTCTCAAAGCAAAAATGGCATCAGTGGTGCTCTTACGGGGCATGAAACCATACTGCTGCTCACAAATCTCCACCTTCTTCCTAAGCCTGGCTTCCACTACTCTTTCCCACAGCTTCATTGTGTGGCTCATCAACTTTATTCCTCTATAGTTGCTGCAGTTCTACGTGTCACCCTTGTTCTTAAAGATCGGAACTAGAACACTTCTCCATTCCTCAGGCATCTTCTCACTCTCTAGAATCCTATTGAACAAACTGGTTAGAAACTCCACTGCTGTCTCTCCTAAGCACTTCCACACCTCCACAGGTACGTCATCAGGACCAACAGCCTTTCCACTCTTCATCCTTTTCAGAGCCTTCCTAACCTCATCCTTTCCAATCTCTGCTATTTCCTGCTCCACAACATCAACATCTTCCTCTCTTCTTTCCCTGTCATTTTCCTCATTCATCAGATCCTCAAAATACTCCTTCCATCTTTTCTGCACACTCTCCTGGGTTGTTAGCACCTTTCCATCTCTGTCCTTAATCACCCTTACCTGTTGCACATCCTTCCCATCTCTATCTCTCTGTCTGGCTAGCCTGTACAAGTCCTTCTCTCCTTCCTTTGTGTCTAACCTGTCATACAGCTCATCGTAAGCTTTCTGTTTGGCCTTTGCCACCTCCCTCTTCACTCTACGCTGCGCTTCCTTGTACTCCTGTCTACTTTCCTCAGTCCTTTCTACATCCCACTTCCTTCTAGCCAACCTCTTCCTCTGGATACATTCCTGTACTTCCTCATTCCACCACCAAGTGTCTTTACCTTCTTTCCTCTTTCCAGATGACACACCTAGCACCTTCCTACCTGTTTCTCTGATAACTTCTGCTGTGGTTTCCCAGTCATCTGGAAGCTCATCCTGACCACCAAGAACCTGTCTCAACGTCTGTCTGAATTCCTCACAAGTTTCTTCATTCTTTAGCTTCCACCACTTGGTCTTCTTTTCTGTCTTCCCTCTCTTCTTCTTCCTGACCTCCAGAGTCATCTTACAAACCACCATGCGGTGCTGTCTGGCTACACTCTCTCCTACCACCACTTTGCAGTCACTAACCTCTCTCAAATGACCTTGTCTACATAGGATGTAGTCCACCTGCGTACTCCTACCTCCACTTCTGTATGTCACCCTATGTTCCTCTCGCTTCTGGAAGTAAGTGTTGACTACAGCCATTTCCATCCTCTTAGCAAAGTCCACCACCATCTGTCCTTCCAGATTCCTTTCCTTCACACCAAACCTGCCCATCACCTCCTCATCACCTCTGTTGCCCTCACCAACATGCCCATTGAAGTCTCCTCCAACAACAACTCTCTCTCCTCTGGGGATACTCTCTATGACCTCATCAAACTCACTCCAGAATCTCTCCTTCTCTTCTGACTACATTCATCATCACCCCTTCAATTTCTAGCTTTATGCTCATCACCCTGTCTGAGACTCTTTTCACCTCTAGAACACTGTTTACAAACTCCCCCTTCAGGATCACTCCTACCCCGTTTCTCTTCCTATCCACACCATGGTAGAACAGTTTGTATCCTCCTCCGATACTACGTGCCTTGCTGCCCTTCCACCTTGTCTCCTGACACACAGTACATCTACCTTCCTTCTCTCCATCATGTCTGCCAGCTCTCTGCCTTTCCCTGTCATTGTGCCAACGTTAAGAGTCCCTATTCTCAAATCTATGTTCCTGCCTTTTCCCTTCTCTCTCTGACCACGAACCCTTCTGCCTCCCCTCTTTCTTCGACCAACAGTAGTCAAATTTCCACCGGCACCCTGTAGGTTAACAGCATCGGTGGCGGTCGTTGTTAACCCGGGCCTCGACCGATCCGGTATGAAAGTCTTGTGAATGATTCGCATGGTTATTTTGGCAATTTTTACGCCGGATGCCCTTCCTGACGCAACCCTCTCTATTTATCCGGGCTTGGGACCGGCACAGAAGTCACTGGCTTGCAACCCCTATGGCTAGATTAGCAGGATTAGTACAGTGTGATGTGTTATTCCCACACACTGGAATCCGGGACAGAATCTGTGTGGGAGCTGTGTTTGATCTGCAGAGTCCAGTTTTACCAACAGGTACCGTGGAAGCTGTGCTTTCATTTTGACTGTGATGCTGATGCTGCTGCTGCTGCTGCTGCTGCTGCTGCTGCTGCTGCAGTTCTCTGGGTGTGTAATGATGTGATCAGTGAAGAAGCAGAAAAAGTGCCCTAACATTCACTAAGTGAACTGTTGACCTTCCAGCTGGACCAGGCTGCAGGGCAGCATGACACACACACTGAAACACACCAGCACAGAGGAGAGTAGAAAGTTAACAAGGCGGATGTGGGCTGTGTACGAGTGGTGGATACACACACACACACACACACACTCACGATGTAGTCACGATGATGTGAGTTGACTCAGGATAATTTGGGGATAATTAGTTGGTTCTTGTCGTCTTGCGGGTGAAGCCGCTCCTCACACTGAAGAAGAAAGAACAACGTGACCTACAGTCATGTGACCTACATCATCCAAACCTCAGCTGCTCATTGGCTGCATGACAAACCTGCTGAGATGCTGCCAACTCCGAGTTCAGAGGAGGAAATGCTTTAAAGGACCATCCCGCTGTTATTTTTGGCGTTGGTGGTCTCTGTCTGCAGGGCTTCAGTTCAGTACTTTCGACTGCCACCGAGCTCAGTTTAAGACCTTTTTCATCATACTACGTTTCCCACGTCGGTCAGTAATGCGGCTACATGTGAAATAAGTTCTGTAGGTGTCTTGAGTATCACTGGAACTTAAACATATTCTGTAATGTTTCATAGTATTTTTCAGTGGTGATATGAAAACAGAAACATCAGACAGTCAGACAAATAAAATAACTGTGATCAACATTTCTTCTTTAATCACAGCACTTGGTAGTAGTATGAACTGAGCATGCTCTGGCCTGCAGCTGTTTCTCAACACCTGGATTAAAACTGGTATAAACACAGAATCGTAAGGAGAGGTAAAGGTACTGGCTCCTGATTAAGCAGTATTTTATTAGTTAAATGAAAGGACATGATTTGCTCAATGTACAGCGGGAAGGATGGAGTCTCCCTGCTCAGGATCAGTTTCCCCCTCAAAGTTTCAGAGGTATTCTGGGAAATACAGGAGATCTAGGAAATCACTAAACAAAGGTCAAGAGAGAGAGCAAATCGTCATTCAGCGGGTTTATCTGTGTGTTCAGGGTCCTCAGGTACTAACAGATAAAGCACGGCCTACATCACACACACACAGATCTAGGTCACAGCTGTTCACTACAACGTTCTGTTTTCACCTCCTCTGGAAACTGTCCCGTCTCCCTGCTCCTCGTCTCTCAGTTCATTTTAGCCACTCTCTTTCCTGTCTGTCATCCTCTGCGCATCTTTGACCTTAGAGAGAAAAATAAGGCCTCACTCAGCAGAGTGAAGCAGACAGACTCGCTGTGAATGGACTAAAGCAGATCAGTTCATCAATCTGATGAGAAACTACTGCAAAATGTTGATGACCTGATCCTGGATCTGTTCTTTCATCCTAAATCTCGTTGAGCTTTCCTGACAACATGTCTGTCATCTCCGACCTCCTCAGGAGTAGGTTTATTCTACGGGTTAAACACAGCAGATTTAAAGTGCATCAGAACAGAAAGTACATTCAACTATTTAATGCAAAAACTCATTGAAACTGAGGTGATGAAAATAAGATGCCAGTTGTGCTGTGTTGGGTCATACAAAGCTGTTCTGATAAAGATCTAGTTGCTGGAAAAACAAGTGCCAAAAAATGTGACATTTTGGTTTGTCCTGGCGCTTTTCCTCAGCCTCTTTGTCCTGTGCAGCTCTGAGCTTGTTATTTTCTCATAGGGGGAGTGAACGGTCAATGGTGAACATAGTCAGGGGTGAGGAGTTTAAATGTTATTGCCTAATATGACAGACATGACCACAGAACATGTTGTTCCACAACCTGTTCCTCTGTCAACAGCACAGGACTGATGACGACTGCTGACTATGTCCAGGTCCATTCAGTGACTGAATTATTTTTTGTCTGCATCTCCAGGTGCCAGTCGTGACGGTTACACCAGCGCTGTGGATGGGAAGGATGGGGGAGGGGAGGGGGCAGAAGAAGAGGAGGGGGGAGAAGGAGATGGAGGAGGAGGGAGAGGTGGAGGAGGAGAAGGAGGAAGAGGTGAGGAGAGGGACGCGGAGTGGGATGAAGAGCTGGATGGGGAGAACGAAGAAGGCGTCAGGATGAAGAGAACCGATACACTTCATTCGACCACAAGTTCAACCGGTACGCAGAGGAGGAGAGGACAACATGCTAAGAAACAGGTGAGACAACACGCTAAGAGACAGGTGAGACAACACGTTAAGAGACAGGAGAGACAACAAGGTAAGAAACAGGTGAGACAACACGCTAAGAAAAAGGGAAGACAACAATGTAAGAAACAGGTGAGACAACACGTTAAGAGACAGCAGAGAAAACACGTTAAGAGACAGGGGAACCAACACACTAAGAAACAGGTGAGACAACACGCTAAGAGACAGGAGAGACAACACATGAAGAGACAGGTGAGACAACATGTTAGGAGACAGGTAAGACAACACGCTAAGAGGAAGGAGAGACAACAAGGTAAGAGACAGGTGAGACAACACGTTAAGAGACAGGTGAGACAACACGCTAAGAGACAGGTGAGACAACACGCTAAGAGGCAGGAGAGACAACAAGGTAAGAAACAGGTGAGACAACACGTTAAGAGACAGGAGAGACAACACATGAAGAGACAGGTGAGACAACAAGGTAAGAGACAGGTGAGACAACACGTAAGGAGACAGGTAAGACAACACGCTAAGAGGCAGGAGAGACAACACCCTAAGAATAAGTGAGACAACACCCTAAGAAACAAGTGAGACAACAAGGTAAGAGACAGGTGAGACAACACGTTAAGAGACAGGTGAGACAACACGTTAAGAGACAGGTGAGACAACAAGGTAAGGAACAGGTGAAACAACACGTTAAGAGACAGGAAAGACAACACATGAAGAGACAGGTGAGACAACACGTTAACAAGACAGACAACCCTTTAGGAGACAGGTGAGACAACACGCTAAGAGGCAGGAGAGACAACACGCTAAGAAACAGGTGAGACAACACGTTAAGAGACAGCAGAGAAAACACGTTAAGAGACAGGAGAACCAACACACTAAGAAACAGGTGAGACAACACGTTAAGAGACAGGAGAGACAACACATGAAGAGACAGGTGAGACAACACGTTAAGAGACAGCAGAGAAAACACGTTAAGAGACAGGGGAACCAACACACTAAGAAACAGGTGAGACAACACGTTAAGAGACAGGAGAGACAACACATGAAGAGACAGGTGAGACAACAAGGTAAGAGACAGGTGAGACAACACGTTAGGAGACAGGTAAGACAACACGCTAAGAGGCAGGAGAGACAACAAGGTAAGAGACAGGTGAGACAACACGTTAAGAGACAGGTGAGACAACACGCTAAGAAACAGGTGAGACAACACGCTAAGAGGCAGGAGAGACAACAAGGTAAGAAACAGGTGAGACAACACGTTAAGAGACAGGAGAGACAACACATGAAGAGACAGGTGAGACAACACGTTAGGAGACAGGTAAGACAACACGCTAAGAGGCAGGAGAGACAACACCCTAAGAAACAAGTGAGACAACACCCTAAGAAACAAGTGAGACAACAAGGTAAGAGACAGGTGAGACAACACGCTAAGAGGCAGGAGAGACAACACGGTAAGAAACAGGTGAGACAACACGTTAAGAGACAGGAGAGACAACACACGAAGAGACAGGTGAGACAACAAGGTAAGAGACAGGTGAGACAACACGTTAGGAGACAGGTAAGACAACACGCTAAGAGGCAGGAGAGACAACAAGGTAAGAGACAGGTGAGACAACACGTTAAGAGACAGGTGAGACAACACGCTAAGAAACAGGTGAGACAACACGCTAAGAGGCAGGAGAGACAACAAGGTAAGAAACAGGTGAGACAACACGTTAAGAGACAGGAAAGACAACACATGAAGAGACAGGTGAGACAACACGTTAGGAGACAGGTAAGACAACACGCTAAGAGGCAGGAGAGACAACACCCTAAGAAACAAGTGAGACAACACCCTAAGAAACAAGTGAGACAACAAGGTAAGAGACAGGTGAGACAACACCTTAAGAGACAGGTGAGACAACACGCTAAGAGGCAGGAGAGACAACACGGTAAGAAACAGGTGAGACAACACGTTAAGAGACAGGAAAGACAATACATGAAGAGACAGGTGAGACAACACGTTAACAAGACAGACAACCCTTTAGGAGACAGGTGAGACAACACGCTAAGAGGCAGGAGAGACAACACGCTAAGAAACAGGTGAGACAACACGCTAAGAGACAGGAGAGACAACACGCTAAGAAACAGGTGAGACAACACGCTAAGAGGCAGGAGAGACAACACGCTAAGAAACAGGTGAGACAACACGCTAAGAGGCAGGAGAGACACCTGAGAAAACAGGTGTGTAGTTTCACTGCTACTTTAACTACATGTTGGGAAAAACACCGACAGAATCATCTGTGATGTTTTATACTATGATGCCGACTCTTCCTCCACAGGTGCAGGGCACTAATCAGGTCCAGCGAGCACCTCGAGCTTTGTTCTGTCTGAAACTGAACAATCCAATCAGACAAGCTGCTCTCCACATCGTTGAGTGGAAGTATCCTTTCCTGTGACCAATCAGCTGTCACCGTTATTACATGGCTGTTTATGGCAGTTTCAGTTCGTTTCCAGCTCAGTACTCTGGTACGTGTATTTGTGCAGGATTGTCATGTAATGATTAAAGTGAAATAGTGTTTGCACCATTTTTACCTCATTAAGTTTCTTTAACAAGTCTCTCAGACCATTCGACATCTTCATTCTGTTAGCCATCTTTGCTAACTGTGTGGCTCTGGGAGTTTCCAAACCGTTTCCTGAGGATGACTCCAACTCCACCAATCACGACTTGGTGAGAGACACTATACAGCTACAAAAAACTACATAGCTACAATAATGAGTTAATTTATTGATTAGTTTATAGGTATAGCTGGGTATCATCTGCATAACAATGAAAATGTTCTAATAATATTGCCTAAGGGGGACATATATAAGGTAAAAAGAATCACAGATCCCTGTGGAACTGCCTAACTAACTTTTGTGTGCATGGAAGACTCATCATTAACATGTACAAACTGAAATCTATCTGATAGATACGATTTAAACCACAAAGATCCTGATCTTCACCCAGGTGTCATCCACATATTTTGATCTTCACCTTTGTAGAATTCACAAACAGAGACTTCTACAAACAGAGACACGGCTGTGCCATGGGTTCCCCAGTGTCACCCATTGTAGCAAACCTATACATGGAAGAGGTGGAGGAGAAAGCTCTCAACTCCTTCCCAGGGACGACACCGACCCACTGGTTCAGATATGTGGATGACACTTGGGAGAAGCTCAAGATCCAGGAGGTACAGTCTTTCACAGACCACATAAACTCAGTAGACTCCAACATCAGTTTCACTAGAGAGGACACCAAAGATAACCGTTTGGCCTTCCTGGACTGTGCGGTCATCACTGGGACAGGTGGAAGACTGGAAATAGAGGTTTACAGGAAACCCACCCACATGGACCAGTACCTGTTGTTCGACTCACATCATCCATTACAACACAAAATAGGAGTCATCAGGACTTTGAACCACAGAGCCCAAAACATCCCCACCTCCATAGAAGCCCAACAGAAGGAAGACAGGCATCTGAAGACAGCACTCAGGACCTGTGGATATCCCCAATGGGCCTTCAACAAGGCAGCAACCTGTTCCAGGAAAAGATCAAGGGAACAGTCGGAGTCCCAGGTCCTACGCAAAAACCTGGTCATACCTTACATGGCTGGGGTTTCAGAGAAGCTGAAAAGGATTTTCAGAAAATCCAACATACCTGTCTATTTCAAACTCACTAACACACTTAAACAGAAACTTGTACATCCCAAAGACCAGACTACAAAACACAAGATGAAGAATATAGTGTATGCGGTCCAATGCAGTGAGGAATGCCCTGAACTGTACATTGGAGAACCAAACAGCCGCTACACAGGAGGATGGCACAGCACAGGAGGAGTAACACCTCAGGTCCTGAATCAGCTGTGTACCTTCATCTTAAGGACAAAGGACACTCATTTAAGGACTGTGACGTTAAAATACTGGACAAAGAGGACAAGTGGTTTGAGAGAGGGGTGAGGGAAGCCTTGCATGTGCAGATCAACACTCCCTCTCTCAACAGAGGTGGAGGACTTAGACACAACCTGTCTTCTATTTATCATGCTGCCCTTTCATCTATCCCGAAAAAGGCCAGAACCAGTTCACACCTGCACCAGGTTGGACCCATTTAGGTGTTAAGAAGGGGTGAGCAGAGGTGTGACCATTACATCCTTCACACCTCCCCCATCTTTTGTTTCACCTAACGAGCATATTCAGGGCAAGGGGTGGAGTGAAACCAGTCTTGGAGCAGCGACTAGTGGTACCAGCACCACACAGTCGACACCAAGGAAAACTGTTCAGCTCAGTGATCCCACGATGGTGGAAAGAGCTGCCTATCACTGCACGCTTAGTGACCTCACTTTAATATTTAAAGAACAGCTGAGCACAGTACTCTTCCACATCTTCCTTTGCACTTAAAAAAAAAGTTGCTTTGGATAAAAGCGTCTGCTAAATGACTAAATGTAAATGTAAATCCTGACTGGAAATCTTCATACAAGTTATTGCTGCGCAGGTGGTCATATAATTGCTTAGAAACTAACTTTTCAAGAATTTTAGAGATAAAGGGTAGATTGGATATTGGTCTATAATTCACTAAGACCCCTGAGTCCAGAGTAGGCTTTTTGAGTAGGGGCTTGACTACAGCAACCTTAAAAGCCTGTGGTACGTAGCCTATTTGTAAAGATAGATTGATCTGATCTAATATGGACGTGCTGATCAAAGGTAAGACATCCTTGAGGAGTCTAGTCGGGATGGGATCTAAGAGACATGTTGATGGTTTAGAGGAATTAATTACTGAAATTAATTCAGAATGATCTACAGGGAAGAAATAGTCTAAGTATGTGTGAGGTCTTACAAATGAATCTAGAGCTGTTGTACATACGAGACCATGCCGATTGCCGTTGAGTATTGATTGGAGTGAGGCTGCAATATTATCAACAAGATAGTCGACTTGTGCTGGAGTAAAGTTAATCATGAACTATAATTACTTTATCTGCACTAAGAACTAAGTCAGATGGAAACTCTGAGAATTCAGTTAAAAACTCAGAGTAAGGGACAGGAGGACGGTACACAATAACAAACAGGACTGGTTTTTGATTTTTCCAGTTAGGATCAGAGAGGCTAAGAGTGAGGCTCTCAAATGAATTCAAACTATGTTTAGGTCTGGGGTTGATTTAACAAACTTGAGTGGAAGATTGCTGCTACTCCTCCACCCCGACCTGTGCTTCTAGGAACATGATAATTAACATGACTTGAGGGTGTTAATACACAGCTACAGTTTGGAGACTTGTTTCTACGTGAACAGTTTCCTGTTGGAAATGTTTGAATCAGCTCCATGTTTTTCACTAAGCTTGTAGTAAATGTTGTGTTGGAGTGAACTGTTTTAACATGCTGAGATTTTATCAGTGTATCAACAATTAACCAAACACAAGCTACTGATGCTTGGTTGGATCATATTCATACATACATGTGTGTGTAGATATAACAAAAGACGTCCTGACGCCTTTGTCTGGTTTAGTGTAAATAAGCAAAACCGTCATAAGACAGAGGATTTGTAGAGACAGTAACCCAGGACGGTCTTCTTCTGGAGAGCAGAACCTTTAGAACTAACTCACTCTGAACCTGGCTGTTGAGATGTCCTGCCCTTGTTTCCCTGTGTGACATGTTTTTTGTGTGTTTCAGGAACAAGTGGAGTACGTCTTCCTCATAATCTTCACTGTGGAAACCTTCTTGAAGATCCTGGCCTATGGTCTGGTGATGCACCCCAGCTCTTACATCCGCAATGGCTGGAACCTGCTGGATTTTGTCATTGTTATTGTTGGGTAAGAAAATGGACTAAAGGATGTTGGGTTCTCTGTCTTTCTTCCATTCAGAGATCAGTGATGTTGGTTCTCAGTTAAAACACTGCTGTTGCTTTTTTCCATTGATCTTGGTTCTTTCCTGTTGCCCTTTCTCTTGCTGTCTCTGAGTGTGTGTGTGTGTGTGTGTGTGTGTGTGTTGTTGCAGTAAATGCGATGTGACTGCAGTAAACTCTGCAGCTCGTGTCCTGTGGCCAGTGGAGCAACACACCCTGCAGCAACGCCACCGATTCGCTCATTTTGGTGTTTTTCTGTTGAGTGTTTGTGACAGTCGACTGTGATCACTGCACTCTGACTAAACTCTGCTCTGAATAAACTCACTCACCCTCCCACAACAAGTTGTAAATGTCCTGCTACAAACACAGTCCTCACAGGGAATTCAACCCCCCAGCTCTGGAACTAAGCATGCCTTACTGCGGGGTTGAAGGCTCCTGCTCGTTGGGATTTGTATTTTTTCTTTCTTGGTCTAATAACTTTTTAAAATGTGAAGTGATGCTGCTGCAGCAACCTGTGCTGAAAATACCTGCGTGTACCTGATAGAAGTTGATTCATACACATGTTAATTTAGCAGAGTAGCAGATGTTACCATGCTGTAAACCTGGATTACAGCAGATTCTCTGTGTGTTTGCAGAAAGAAGCAAAGTGTGACAGAAGCTGCTCTGTTGCATCTGACCTCTGATTCTTCACATCACACTGTCTACTGTAGCTGCTGCTCGCTCATTCCTCTGTTGCATCTTTAAACATGCTGGGAGAGAAGAGTTCCAGGGTGTAGTTACCTTTAATCATCCAGCAGCTGTCACTGAGTCACCTGCTCGGGCCTCAGTGGGTCCTGCAGGTCCTGTGCAGTTTCGTCCTCTGTGTTGTTTTGTGTCCTCACTGCAGGACATCAGTGTGACTGGACATCCTCAGGGCAGTGATGATCGTAATGAAGTCTGTTTTCGTGTTAATGCTGCTCTTGGGCCTTCAGTTCAACTTTACAGTCAGGAAGAAGTCAGAGAGGATGCTGGATGATGGAAGAGGGATGAGGATGTTTTTCAGGGCTTTGGTATATTATTCAGGTCTGTGTGTTGTGGCTTTAGAGTTTTTAGAGACAGGGAAATAAAAAAATTGAATCCACACCTTGTTGAACTTTAAACAGTGAATTTATAGAAAAACCCACTGAGAGTTAGAACAGCATCAGAAACACAAGTGGCCAAAATATGTTGTAGGTTGATTTAGTCAAAGTTGAAGAGTTCAGACATCTCAAGAGAGCTCAGAGCTGCTGCTCCTTCACATCATAAGGAGCCAGATGAGGTGGTTTAACATCTGATCAGGATCCTGCTGGTGGTGGGAGACGCCAGGTAGAAATTCTATATCTCAGGAAAATACCCATGTTGCTGCACATACTGCTACCAGAGTGGAAACGGTTCGAATATTTATCTCCACTTTCATTCAGATAATAAATCTGAAGGTGTTCACTTCTTCTCCCCAAAAACAAACCTCATCTCCATCTTCTTCTTCTTCTTGTCTTGTTTGTGCAGGTTATTCAGTGTCGTCTTGGAGACACTGACTCATAAATCTGGTGAGCAGGCAACGACTCACCACATGCCAGGGAAACCTGGAGGTTTAGACGTCAAAGCTCTGAGAGCCTTCAGAGTCTTGAGACCTCTGAGGCTAGTTTCTGGAGTCCCCAGTAAGTCAGCTGGTTTTGGGCAGAGGGTGAATTTCCTGGGTGGTTGGATACTTAATCGACTTTGTGTTTGTCTGTCAGGTTTGCAGATTGTGTTGAACTCCATCATGAAGGCAATGGTTCCTCTGCTCCACATCGCTCTGCTAGTTCTTTTCGTCATCATCATCTACGCCATCATTGGTCTGGAGCTCTTCATTGGCCGCATGCACAAGACCTGTTATTACACCAGAACAGGTACAGACGATATCTAGGCCAGGTCTCCACAAAACAACAATGAATGTGTCTTCTTACCAGAACATCTTTGAACCCAGAACCTGATTTGAGATTTTTTTTCCTAGATAACTATGTGGAGGACGACCCCGTCCCGTGTGCGTACGCTGGTCACGGTCGTCAGTGTACCATCAACGGCTCTGAGTGTCGGGGGAGGTGGGACGGTCCCAACGGAGGAATCACCAACTTCGACAACTTTTTCTTCGCCATGTTGACTGTGTTCCAGTGCATCACTATGGAGGGATGGACTGACGTACTGTACTGGGTAAAACACACTGGAATGGCTCGTTCACCCTCCTGTCTCTCTTTCTGTGCTTGTTATCAAGATGAGTCATAGTTTCCTGTGTGTGCAGATGAATGATGCCATAGGGTTCGAGCTGCCCTGGGTTTATTTTGTCAGTCTGGTGATTTTCGGCTCTTTCTTCGTTCTCAACCTGGTTCTGGGAGTCCTCAGCGGGTGTGTCGCCTCTTACAAATGTGAAATGTTTTTTAAAGAGAAAAGATGTTTTTACACTTACTGAACATAAAAGATTCAGTTCCACACGTCTCTGCGTGACACTGAAGTGCTGTTTAAATGTTGTGTGAATGTTGCAGAGAGTTTAGTAAGGAGAGGGAGAAGGCGAAGGCTCGGGGAGATTTCCAGAAGCTGAGGGAGAAGCAGCAAATGGAGGAGGATTTGTGCGGATACATGGACTGGATCACTCAGGCTGAGGACATGGATGAACTGGACGAGGACGGGAACCCACGTAAGGCAGAGACACAGTGTCTGTTAGATCGTGTCAAACATCTGTTGTGTTGAGTGTTCGGGGCGTTCAGTGTCTCAGACATGTTGCTTCAATGTTGATTCACAGTTAATTAACAAATCGGTGTCAGTGACAGCGAGTTAATAGACGTCCATTAATGAAGCCAATTAGAGTGAGTTAGTGTGTCTGTGAAGGTAGTGAGGCAGAAAGTCTTCAGATAACTGATGAAAAGCTGCACAACAGACTCTTCAGCAATGTAAGATTTACTCAGTTTATTATTTCTAGATATTTTACCTAATTATTACATTTTTTAATATATCTAATATACAGTACTGTACAAAAGGATGAGGCATCTTTACATTTGTCTTTAACAGTGCTGTTATGACTATAAACCTATTTATATTGTAGTCACCTGATTAGAATTACAGCTAGTGTTCATAGGAAATATGTTCACAGTGATAAAAACAAAAACATATCAGAATAAACATGTTTGTTTTAACATTATGTGGCTAAAGTGACAAATAATAAGTGGAACCTCTGCAGAGGAATCTGGAAATGTCAAAGGTCAGAAGTGGAAGATGTGATAAGAAGTTTCCCAGAGTTTCTTCTTTGACAGATCAGAAGTCCAGCAAGGACCTGGTTCAGCATCTGGCAGCTTCATGTGGATGCTGAGTTGGTCCTTCAGCAGCCTGAAGACGCTGGAGCAGAAATGAAGCCAAGAAACTACTTTGTGTGTTTTAAAAGAGAGAAATAAATAGTGGTCATCGTTCAGAAAATAACAGTATATGGTGCCAAAGACATTTGCACAGTACTGAATATTAATCTAATATATTATGCACTCTGACTTCTTCACTAGAGAAATGTAACCCTAACCCTAACCCTAACCCCACAGTCATCTGTTAAACAGGTCAACAGCGTTGCTGTGGGACAACATGAAGAATAACCTGTGTTTGTCTGTGCGTCAGGTCTTTCTCTGGGCGACCTGTCCGATAAGAAGAGGGGGAAGTTTGGATGGTTCAGTCACTCGAATGAAACACATGGTGAGAAGCACACAGGTTATTACATTATTGTCACGCACTAACATAGCTAATATATCTCGAAATCTAGTCATAACCCTGAGATTGGAGGACCGGCTAAAAAATGTCCACAATCCTATGGTTATAAATTCATGCTGGTCCTCACATGATAGCAACACACACACTCAGTAGGTCTAAAAGTGGAAAATTCACCGTGTCCCTGTAAAATATCTGGGCCTCTGTCTGTCCCTCAGATTTTTCTGACCCTGTTTCTAACCAGCAGACTTGAATACTCTTTCTGCGAGTATCAGTTAAGCTTCTTATGGATCAATTCAGGGTAAAAACATTTAGCAGCAGCAAAATAAATGTGAGGAGAATGGAACTGGTTTCCTGCGTGAACCGTTCACAGAATGTAAAGTGTGAGACGTGTGTTAACGTTTTTAAGATCTCACAGATCCAGTCTGGTCCCACTGACTCCACTCTGGGTCTGTTAACTCCTCATCTTAGTCAGCTTTTGTCAACAGTTCAAAACATGTGTCCAACCTTTGAATGTCTGAATATTCAGTACAGACAAAAGCAATGATGGATGTTAAGAGTTCAGTTGGAAGCTCAGGACGTGTTTTCATATGAATTTATACATAAATTCATATGAAAACACGTTTTCTTATCAGTATACATCTACTGAGTAAGTTTCATTTCAAATACATGATATAGTAGCATACGAATACACAGTATGTGAAATGAAGGAAGTGTTACCTCATGTGGACCATTCCATGTTATTTGTATATTTTTATTGATGTCTCTCTGGTCTCAGCGAGTCTTCCTGCCAGTGAAACAGCGTCTGAAAACACTGAAAACATTGACGAGGAGCACGCCAACTGCTGCCAGGCCTGCTGGTAACACACACACACACACACACACACACACACACACACACACACACACAAAATACCTGTCTACAACCTGCAGGAGCAGGAATGTCCTGATCTTTGGTTCAGACTCACTGTGTTTGTTTAAGACAGTGAACTAACTTGTGTCTGTGATGTTTCAGTGCTCAGGTCATGAAGATCAGCTGCTGGTGAGTTCACTGACCGTCAGACAATCAGTGCAGAACAAGAGTTTACTGCTAACTGTCTCTAACTGTCTCTCTCTCCTTCAGTCGGACGCTGCGTCGCTGGAATCGAGTTTGTCGCCGAAACTGTCGCACAGCTGTTAAATCTGTGACCTTTTATTGGCTCGTTCTGCTGCTCGTCTTCCTCAACACGTCCCTCAGCGCCTCCGAGCACTACAACCAACCTGATTGGCTGACACAAGTCCAGGGTAACCACACGTGCTGCTTTCGACATCATCACTTTAGCCAAGAGTATTTTAAACATCCCAACTACACGACTTCCTGCTGTGTGAAGTTAGACATCTACACCACAGTATGTGCTGTGTTTTACAGTAAATGAATCGAAATAGAAAGTGAACATAATAAATTGACCATAATCATACAGAAGTAATTGTAAATAATGTTCTGATTATAGTAAAAATGAGCGGGTAGAGTGTAACTAAATATCTTCATCAGTATCTGTAGTGTGTATGTGAAAAGCTGTAATTGACATTAACAAGCAGTCTCTCGGTGTGTCGACAGACATTGCCAACAAGGTGCTGCTGTCTCTGTTCACGGTGGAGATGCTGCTGAAGATGTACAGTTTGGGTCTGGCTCATTATTTTGTGGCGTTCTTTAACCGCTTCGACTGTTTCGTGGTGTGTGGAGGCATCATGGAGACCATCCTGGTGGAGCTGGACATCATGCCTCCTCTGGGGATCTCAGTGCTGCGCTGTGTCCGCCTGCTGCGGATCTTCAAGGTCACACGGTGAGAAAACACCTGAATGAATAAATAAAAGCTTCTGACGCGTTTTCACAGTCTGCAGATGGTTTCTTGTCTTAAGCATCAAGTCAGTGTTGCAGATTTTTATCAAATGGAAGTGTCTTTACTGAGTTCTCATTACGTCCTCCGATGTCTGTCTCTGCTCAGCCATTGGACAGCTCTGTCCAATCTGGTGGCGTCCCTGCTGAACTCCATGAAGTCCATCGCCTCCCTGCTGCTCCTCCTCTTTCTCTTCCTCATCATCTTCGCTCTGCTTGGGATGCAGCTGTTTGGAGGAAAGTTCAACTTTGATGAAACTCAGACCAAACGCAGCACCTTTGACTCTTTCCCTCAGGCGCTGCTCACCTGCTTCCAGGTACCACTCAGCTAATGCTTCACCTCGAAACATTAAACTACACAGATGAAAGAACCTTTGTGTGAGATGATCCAAATGCTGCATGAGACAACATGTAGAACAGCTTCTGTGTTGTTTAACGTATTCAGGTGAATTTGACATCAGATGAAAACTGATATCTCACATCGAATGTTTGATCTTAAATGTGTTCCACAAACTAAACAATAAGATAAGTTAAAGGATGAACACTGATCACTGTCACACCAAATACAATCCTGGACTGTTATGGACAAATGTAACGTGAAATCTGTGAATGTGACTCTAACTGGAAACATCAACTATTACTGTAAGTAAAAGACACTGTACATTAATAAACGAACAAGGAGTGTGTCTCCCAGTTAAGACTCCCTGGGTATGAAGGCTCATTAAAGGGGGTGGTTGTGGCTCAATAGGTAGAGCAGTTGACTGCCACTCACAGGATTGGTGGTTCGATTCCCGGCTGCCACATCACATGCCATAGTGTCCTTGGGCATGATACTGAACCCCTAGTTGCCCCGGTGTGTCAGTCATCGGTGTGCGCTTTGAGTACCAGCTAGGTAGAAAAGCGCTATATAAGTGCAGAACATTTACCATTTAAACTATCGGCTGTAGAAAAAGGGACGCCACCTCCTCATGTTCAGTCTAAGTAACAAGTCCACCGTGCATTCAGATCCTGACAGGTGAGGACTGGAACGTGGTCATGTACGACGGCATCATGGCGTACGGAGGCCCAGTGTTTCCTGGGATGATCGTCTGCGTTTACTTCGTCATCCTCTTCATCTGTGGTAACTGTATCCTTGACAAAACACAGATAAAGCTCACTACCAGGCCTGTTTCAATTTCTACAGCTGATTACTTATTCATGGCTTTGACAGGATGTTGATGACAGAGAGGCAGATGAACTGACCTCAAGGGATGTTCTCACATGCCTACACATCCACCTTCTCAGGTCCTGGATTTCAGGTCTCTTTCTAAGCATCGGGTCTATGTTTTTGGCAGCTGTTCAGTTCAATTCAGTTTTATTAACAATTCACAACAGAAGTCATCTCAGGGCACTTTACAGTGTTTAAGGTTTAAGACCTTACAGAATATAATTATACAAAAAATGATATAGAAAACCCAACAATCCCATTAGAGCAAGGTATAGGCAACAGTGGAGAGGAAAAACAAAGCAAAGCAAATCTTTGTTTCTTTACCTCATTGATGAGTGTTTGTTGAGTTCTTGGGGTCATTTTGACTGGTCGCCCACTTCTTGGTAGAGTAGCATCTTTAGCGTGTGTCAGACATCCTGCTGAATGTCTTCTTGGCCATCGCTGTGGACAACCTGGCTGGAGGAGACGGAGACAATAAGAAGAAAGAGTGAGAGAAAGAGGGAAAGTGGGAAGAAAATAAAATGACAGATAAAAAGATGCTGATGTGGTGAATTAGTCTAAACCTGTTTCCTGTGGTTTGTGCAGTAAGAAGAAGGAGGGACCTGAGGAGGAGGTTGAAGAAGGAGAAGTGAAGGTGACTTGAAGCTTTGTTTTTGATAATCAGTGCAAAGTACCTGAATTTACTCAGATGCTGTACGGTACTTTAGAGGTACTTCTACCTAAGTATTTTCCTTTATTGTAGTTTTCTGTTCCACTGAAGAGACTTTTCACCTCTGAACAGTTGGAGGTTAACTGTGTTTTAACTAGTTTACAGCAGCTCCACCTGAAACTTGTTGCAGTATAAGAAGTAATAATCTGTCTTGTGTTATGTCCAGATCTGGATCTCTGGCATGCAACAGTCCGTCTCAAATAATAAGGGAGGCAAATCTCGGCAGCTGAGAATTCATCTTCTCTTCACCCTTCATCATCTCCCAAAATGACTATAAGACACTTTATAACCACATTATGTTACCAGTACATGTGTACAAGTGTCAAGTGTCTTATTAGAAGCAGAAACCTTGAGAAGATATGATACACATTTTTTTTTTTTTACCAGTACATGTCTGATATACTTTTCTTAATAGGCTATACATTTTTACCTTCACACTTTTGAGAAATTCATCAAAGAAAGCTGCAGTTTTGGATCAAATCTCGACATAGAAATACTATTTGACAATTAAGTTGAGCCTAAGGAAACACTGATGGCACAGATCTCTGCAGGGATGCAAAACCCGGCCCAACACAGAAAACTAGCATTTTACTGCAGAACCAGTGACCGTGGCACAAGTAGCTCTCGTTGTCGTACATTTAAATATTTGTAGTACTTGTGCTTTTAGTGAACCAAAAGATGTGAGTACTTCCTGCAGGACTGACTGAACCAGCGATAGCGAATTTGTGTTTGTCTCTGCAGGTGGACATTGATGAAGACACTGAGTACGAGGAAGACGAGGAGCTTCCCGAAGGAGACGATGGTGAGAAAATATCACCCAGAAAGACTGATCATGACTGTTTACAAATTTAATTTAAATTATAAAGAAACTGAAAATGAAATTATCTTTTGCTCCAAAACAGAGGGTCACTCATTTTTCTTATTTTGGTCCAAGCACTGTCCTCTAACTAGGCTCCAAAGTCACAGTTTAACACAGTCACAGCCGCCTCTCTCAGCCCGAGTTACCTTTATTTATACCTCCGTGCATGAGGATCAGGATTATTTTGACGCTGATGGACCAAAACACTTTTTTTCAGATGGCGATGGAGGAGTCCAGTTAAAGATGGCTGATCTCGCTCCTCCTAAAGAGAAGGTTCTTCCGATCCCAGAGGGCAGCGCCTTCTTCTGTCTCAGCAAAACAAACCCGTGAGTCTGTCCACAACATTCACAACAACTGAGCCCCCTTAGACTTAGTTGTAAAAGATATTTTTAATACTTGAACATGGTGTTACAGAAACATCCATTTTCCTCCCTCTACTCATTAATAGAACATAGAACATTTTATCTGATCCTCAAACGCAGCTCGATTAATGATCAGGTGTCTCTCTTCTTTGTCTCCAGGATCCGTGTGGCTTGTCACTCTTTGATCCACCACCACATCTTCACCAACCTCATCCTAGTCTTCATCATCCTCAGCAGCTGCTCACTGGCAGCTGAAGATCCAATCAGAGCCCACTCCTTCAGGAACAATGTGAGTCTCAAAACCACAAAATACCAGTGAACCCACAAGCAGCAGAGCGTCTGGGGCCTGAACCACGACACAAGATCACTCGGCTCAAACCAAGACCACAGGGATGTTAACCTTTTGGTAGTTTTGTCTCTGAACTGCTCTTTGCTGTCATGACTGAACTTTGTCTTATGTGACTTGGTTTAAGACTTGATTAACTGACAAGTACAGTAAGTGTTAAATCAAACTGCTCCATCTCTGGACTGTATATGAATCTAAAGGTGGTTATATCCATCCCCACAGAACCAGGTCCAAACACTTCTAACATCTAGGGAGAGATATTATTGAAGTTTCCTCTTTGTATTTCTGCACTGCACCACATCCGAAGGACAGTAGTAGTATTACTTCAGTTGAAGTAATAATCTGGAACAGTTTGTTTTCCGTCTGTATGTTCATGTGTAGATTCTGGGTTATGCAGACTACGCCTTCACCTCCATCTTTACTGTGGAGATCCTGCTAAAGGTAAAATTCACCTTTAGTTGAGATGGAATTGTATCGTCAGACCATGTTCTTTCTCCTCTGATCTGCATTTGATTCAAACATCATCTCTGTCATTCCTACAGATGACCGTCCATGGAGCCTTCCTCCACCAGGGCTCCTTCTGCAGAAACTGGTTTAACCTGTTGGATCTGCTGGTTGTCAGCGTCTCACTCGTCTCCTTCTTCCTGCAGTTAGTGTCAAAATCTGATTCATTTTGCTTTACTAATCACAGCAAGGATGGTAGCCTAACAGTTTTTTCATGTAGTAGCACGTTATTCATTTTCCAACGTCCCTAATATCAGCAGACGTGTTAAACATCACAAGTTATCATTAGCCACCATCTTGGGCAAAACCAGTCAGTCAGTCTGAAAAAAGTGAAGATATAAAACATTTCCATTTCCAGTACACTAAGTAAAACTCCCTACTTGGTACTTTCTGGGCTCCCCCTTCTATAAATCTAACTAGATTGTCCCTTTTCCTGTTTGACAGTCTGCATGTGTTTTTCATGAATGATGTCAACATTGCAATAACAAGATTTTTCCTGTTGTTAGCAAAGTTAACTTGTTAAACTGCACCTGTTTCATTTGGCTAAGCTAACATACTAACTATTACGAAGCCACACAGCACAAAATGAGACAACAGTGCAACAGCTTAGCATCACACCCTGAATAAGTAAGAATTCTCCCCGTTGGGTGTAAAACCACCAGATCGGCTAAATCATGAGTCAGCTGATGTGTATATGCTGCTCTCTGCAGGAGATGATGTTATCACCTTCACATTACTATGTGTTTGTGTGTTTGCAGCTCCAGTGCCATCTCGGTGGTGAAGATCCTCAGGGTCCTCAGGGTGCTCAGACCTCTGAGAGCTATCAACAGAGCCAAAGGACTCAAGGTAACACACACAGATGTTTGACCACCTGGGCCCAGGTCTTCAAATCATTGAATTTGGTGACAATGGAGTTACAATAATATTATGTTATACATGATATTATACTGTAGTCTTACATCATAAACAGGTTAATTAAATGCAGTTTTTAAGTATACAGCTATATAATTTATAATATGTCATCACTTGACATATGAGTAGGCGAGGAGTGTAAGGGGTGATCAGAAGGTTAAATTAAATTTAATTCATTTTATTTGTATAGCGCCAAATCACAGCAGAAGTCATCTCAAAGCGCTTTAAAGTGCTTAAGGTTTAAGACCTTACAGAATATAACTGTAGACAGAATTATATAGAAAACCCACCAACCCCACTGAGCAGCACCAGGAGACAGTGGAGAGGAAAAACTCCCTTTAGAGGAAGAAACCTGCAGAAGAACCAGGCTCACAGTGGGCGGCCATCTGCCTCGACCGGTTGGGGTGAGTGGAAAGAGAAGAGACAAAAGAACAGCAGGCAATAAAGACAACAACAAACAGGAGAGACAGAGAGAAGGAAACACAATTACAGGAGAGAGAAGACACAAAGTTAATGACATTAAATGGTAGAATTTGGCTTTGCAAAAAAAAAAAACTTTTCTACTCTTTTGTTCTCACATCTCTTGAAACAGAAACACTTTAACAGCACTTTGCTTTGCAAAGTGTTTCTCCTTGACTTAGATTTTGTTTGCTTACCTTGTTCCTCACTTGTAAGTCGCTTTAGATAAAGGTGCCAAATTATTAAATGTAAATGTAAATGTAGAGAGGGTGTCTGCCTCCAGAACCTGAACTGGGAGCTGGTTCCACAGGAGAGGGGCTTGATAGCTAAAGGCTCTGCCTCCCATTCTACATTTGGAAACTCTAGGAACCACAAGTAAACCTGCAGCCCGAGAACAATATGACCACTGTCCAGTTGTATAGTAATTTCACCACTAGACACGTTTAGGTCTTCAACATTTTACAGTGTTTCAAAAAAGATTAAAAAAAATAATAATAATAATTCATTTATTGTTAGTTGCAGCCTATCGTGCATTAATGTGTGTGTGTGTGTGTGTGTGTGTGTGTGTGTGTGTGTGTGTGTGTGTGTGTGTGTGTGTGTGTGTGTGTGTGTGCGTGTGTGTGTTGCAGCATGTGGTCCAGTGCGTGTTTGTGGCCATCAGGACCATCGGAAACATCATGATCGTCACGACTCTGCTGCAGTTTATGTTCGCCTGTATCGGAGTCCAACTTTTCAAGGTGACAACAACTCTGCTGTGTCACTTCCACAGTAACTAATGTAACAATATTAAATTCAAATTCAAAGTTATTTTAGCAGCTTTATCATCAACACCTGAGCCTGCGTGTGCTCCAGCAGTCCAATGAGAATCTACTGTTTAGTGTAGTCATTTCACCAACAGGACATCAGATTTTGTGTGTTATGTGTTTCAGGGTAAATTTTATCGCTGTACAGATGAAGCCAAACACACTCCTGAACAATGCAAGTGAGTCTTCAATTTTTCAAGGCTGAAACCAGCTTATGTTTTGAACAGAGGGATGTGAGGTGACTGTGTGTGTGTGTGTGTGTGTGTGTGTGTGTGTGTGTGTGTGTGTGTGTGTGTGTGTGTGTGTGTGTGTGTGTGTGTGTGTGTTCGTTCAGAGGGACCTTTGTTGTGTATAAAGATGGAGACGTGACTCATCCAATGGTCCGAGAGAGGATCTGGCAGAACAGTGACTTTAACTTTGATAACGTGTTGATGGGGATGATGGCTCTTTTCACCGTGTCCACCTTCGAGGGCTGGCCCGCGTGAGTTTTCAATTCACTTCATTATCTTTCTATGTATTATCTACTTTATTATCATCAGTATTCTTCTTGATTCACGCATTCACACCCTGCCGCCTTGTCTTCATCTCTAAGTAACTTTAATATGTAGGAGACAGACATGGCTCTGACAGATAAACCACGTGCTGTGCTTTGCCTTTCTGGCGTTCTGCTCCCCAGGCAGATGCCATAGAAACCATTAACCCCGACCTATCCTACGTCTCCCCTCCAGTCTGCTGTATAAAGCCATCGATGCTAACGGAGAGAACTCTGGTCCCATCTACAACTACCAAGTGGAGATTTCCATCTTCTTCATCGTCTACATCATCATCATCGCCTTCTTCATGATGAACATCTTTGTGGGTTTTGTCATCATCACCTTCAGAGAGCAGGGAGAGCAGGAGTACAAGAACTGTGAGCTGGACAAGAACCAGGTAAACCAGGTTCAGCAGCTGAGTTTCATTTAGCCCGAGACAGAAGATATGAATTAGTTTGAGTCAACTAAACCTTTAGTCTTCTAGTCTTGTCGGTAAAGATGTGAGAACAGTGTGTGAGGTTGAGGACTGTGGCGTCAGCTGATTCTGCTGCTCCACTCAGCTTTATTTTCAGGTGATGATGATGCTACAGCTGTGTTGACCACTGACTGTAAATGAACCCTTTTTGTTTTAGCGTCAGTGTGTGGAGTACGCTCTGAAGGCTCAGCCACTGAAGCTTTACATCCCAAAGAATCCAGTCCAGTATAAGTTCTGGTCCATCATCAACTCCACAGGATTTGAATACGTCATGTTCATCCTGATCTTGCTCAACACCGTCACTCTGGCCATTCAGGTTAATAACTCTCACAACTCTCCTGTGAATCAAATGTTGGTTTACACTGAAATAAATGTATTAAGTCCAAAGGCATGCTTGTCTCCCGCAGCACTATGAACAGTCAAAAGACTTCAGCTACATCATGGATATCCTCAACATGGTGTTTACTGGTCTCTTCACTGTGGAGATGCTGCTAAAGCTGCTCGCTCTCCGACTCAGGGTGAGAAAACCAAACACAACCGGATGAATATACACACACCACACATCTTCTGTTTACAGGAAGCTCGTCCTCCATTCCACATATTAAAGACATTAAGTGAAGAATCCGGTGTTGACACTGGCTAACACGATCTGTCAGGGTGATAAAACAGAACTGAGGAGAACACATTATTGAACCAACAGATGTGACATCCAGCAACGGACACTGTGAGAGATACATGATGAGTCAATAAAGAAAAACGGAGATGGTCTCTGGAACCTGGAATGGAGCATGGCACAGCTTTCACGACGTCACCTGACAGCAGTGCCACTGAGGCTGCATCAACAACATAACCTCCAACATCTGCAGTTGTTTTGATCTTGATTTAATTACCCACTTTGATCCATCGTAACCAAAGCAGTTTTCAAGTGGCATTAGGCAAACTGAGGTGGCAGTAGCTGGCACAGGTCTACATCATGTTCCCATAATAAACACATAAAACTTTACAGCTTGCACAATTTGAATTGGTCCTTTCAGTTTTTCTTATACTGAAGGAAAAGTTGTTTTTAACCTCTCCACACTCTTGTTGAATCTGAAATTGTCTTTCTTGTAGCATTATTTTGTCGATGCCTGGAACTCGTTTGACGCTCTGATCGTGGTCGGCAGTGTGGTCGATATCGTCGTCACTGAGTTCAGTGTGAGTTCTCCAACAGCAACACAAGATTGAAGCAGTTTATTCCTTTGTGCTGATTTTATAATGTGCACTGGTGCACTGCACAAGTTTTACTTGACCACGGTGAGGAACAACCATTAGGGATTTTAGCAGCATTACAGAGAATCATCATGGTGGGGGACAGTCTGTCAGGGGTTCTGCAGATGTTCTCTTCGATTGCAGTGTAAGACCTATTCACATCCATACTGAGAAGAAGTTTCCGGCATATGAACAGTGCCTGGACACATGCAGAGTATAAATTCTAACAAGGCTGCGGGGTTGGCAGGTGTTGTGGTCGCAGTTGAAGTTTAGTTTGGTAGTTCTGTTACAGGCTGATAAAAAAGAACTGATGAGAGAAAGAACAACATCATTGAACCAACAGATGTAACATTCAGCAACTGAACCATGAAGACGTTTGAAGGCTTAAAATTCAGATGACTTGGTTTTAGAGTCCAGGACCCACAGAGGCAGCTTGTTTTACACGTCAACATGTTGGCCACTCTCCCAAAGCCTTTTTTCTTCATGTCTCTGTCAGAGTGGAGAGGACAGCTCTCGGGTGTCCATCACCTTCTTCCGTCTCTTTCGTGTGATGCGGTTGGTCAAGCTGCTGAGTAAAGGGGAGGGGATTCGTACTCTGCTGTGGACCTTCATCAAATCCCTGCAGGTCAGGAGCGGGGTTGACGGGGATATGGGCGGTTCCTGCCTTGCTCCAGGGCTAAGCCACAGAGAGTCTAACCACCTCCTTCTTCTCTGTGTTCAGGCCCTGCCGTACGTCGCTCTGCTCATCGCCATGATCTTCTTTATCTACGCTGTCATCGGCATGCAGGTGAGGTCACGAACAGGTGATCCTAGCCTGATCCAGAGAATCCAGATTCCTGTTTGAAGCTGGATCCTAATAATGTTTGAAAACTTCTAAGAGGCAAACGACCCCCAGAAAATTCAGAACCAGCACGAGATACAAAACCACAGTTGGATTCCTCAGTAATGATTTACTGTCTGAAGACATTTTCAGTTGCGTGTTTGGCTGCGATTGGTTTTTAGTCACACATCATTTTCACTACGTTAGCCACAATGCATCTGGACCCATGACAGTTTGGTCAGAGACTAATGTTACACCATCAGCTACAGTAATGTGTCATGGATGCCGCAGCAGACGTGTAGTGACATCAGCTGAGGACAGTAATCAGACGTCTTCAACAGCTGCTTCATCGTTAACAGAGCTGGATGTTGTGTTTAAAGATGGATTGCTGCTTTCTGAGCTTAAAGAATGAGCATTAGTTGTTTAATGGCTGGCAACCTGACTAACTTTGACTTCCTTTCTCCTGCAGACGTTTGGGAAGATAGCGATGCAGGATTACACTCAGATCAACAGAAACAACAACTTTCAGACTTTTCCTCAGGCTGTTCTGCTGCTCTTCAGGTCAGACTCTCCTTTTCCTGTACCTGCATCTCCTCCTCCTCCATCCCTTTCTTCACCTGCTGATAATTTAACCCTGCAGTCCTGTCTCCTCATGTAAGGAGGAGTATGGTTTTAATGTGTGTTCTGGATGTTTTACCTGTACGTGTGTTTCCCAGGTGTGCTACAGGTGAGGCGTGGCAGGAGATCATGTTGGCCAGTCTTCCAGGTAAACGCTGTGACCCAGAGTCCGACTACGAGTCAGGAGAAGAGTTCAGCTGCGGCAGCAACTTTGCCATCGTTTACTTCATCAGCTTCTTCATGCTGTGTGCTTTCCTGGTCAGAACACAAACACACACACAAATGAGCCTTTCCCTTTGTAAAACACATTAACATGTTTTTCTCTGTCCTTCAGATCATCAACCTGTTTGTTGCAGTCATCATGGACAACTTTGACTATCTGACACGTGATTGGTCGATTCTGGGACCACATCATCTGGATGAGTTCAAGAGGATCTGGTCTGAATATGACCCAGAGGCCAAGTATGACTCACATTTATACAGGACATCTTCTACACTGGAAGCAGGTCAAGGATTTATTGACAAGTAATGATGAATATTTCAGACTTCAGCTCTGTTTAACATCATCTTTTGGTTCAGTGGTTAAAGATTTTGACAACATTTTAGAGTATGTTATTGTACTGTTATGTTTCAGTCTGTGATCACCAACAGAGCACCTAAACCAACCAGGAGTTTTTGTACAGCATGATACGGAGGTTGTGGTGAAGGTTTACAGTCAATCTACAATAATTTATGGCCGTGAGCTTTGGTAGGGACTGAAAGAATGATCACAAATACAAGCAGCCGGAATTAGTTTCCTCTGTAGGATGTCGACTCAGCCTTATGGAGAAGGTACAAGCTCAAGAATGTGGAGGGAGACTGGCACAGAATCACTGCTTCTTCGCACTGAGAAGAGACAGGTCAGGTCAGACAGTTAGTTTAGGAATCTGATTAGGGTCTTCCTGGCTGCCTTTTGGTGGAGGTTTTCCCGACATTTTCACCTGTAGATCCAGATCCAGGAGTAGATTCAGGACATATATATATAATATATGTTTAATCGGTTCTGGGAAAACTCCAGGATCCCACCAGATGAGTTGGAAAATGCTGCTGGTTAGAGGGATGTCTGAACTTGCTTCCTTTGCTTGCTGTGATTGTGATCTAAGTCAGGATACATTGCAGAAATTTGATGTTTTATTGTTTTATAATGACCGCCATTCTCTTGTCTCCTCTCAGGGGTCGTATCAAACACCTGGATGTTGTGGCTCTGCTCAGGAGGATTCAGCCTCCTCTGGGTTTTGGGAAGCTCTGTCCTCACAGAGTAGCCTGTAAGGTAAAATATATTGTACTATAACACACATAACTAGCTCCTGGTGTTCCACAGGGCTCCAGTCAGAGTCCTCTGTGTGTTATTCTTATCATATTATCAGACAACAGAATTCTAAAGTGGATATAAACTACTGTAAAATCCTGATGGTTTTGGCTTCATCATTTTCTCCAAATTGTGAGTGTTAGAAGGGACAGAAGGGATTCAAAACCTTTTCTCTTCTTGGTCATGTGTCAGCGTCTGGTAGCTATGAACATGCCTCTAAACTCTGACGGGATGGTAACCTTTAATGCCACGCTCTTCGCTCTGGTTCGTACTGCACTCAAGATCAAGACTGAAGGTATCTGCTGTGACCTGTTCTTTTCTAATTATTTAACTTTCAAAGAACCACATGTGAAATTTTCAACACAGGAATACCGTCGGCTTCAGCTCATTTATTTTCACGCTGAGCAACACAAACACTACACAGAACACTGACTAAAGAATACTTAGTAATACTTCAGATTACAACTTGCAGCTCAATAATAACAATAGTGAGCAAACAGTAGCTACTTACAGGTATAAGGTCATATGTGAAGTTTGTCTAAGCAACAAATAAATCACTTCATCATAATGCGGTCTGCACATGTTATTGAGGAGAACAAGGCTGTTTATTCTGATTTAAACCCAACTCAGGGAACCCTGAGCAGGAGAATGAGGAACTGAGGGTGATTATCAAGAAGATCTGGAAAAGAATGAAACCAAAACTACTGGACGAAGTCATACCACCTCATGAAGGTAATAATACTACAACAATACTAACACAGCTACTGCTGGGAATACTGAAGACTAACCTCTCCTGTTTCCTACTGCAGAAGAGAAAGTGACAGTTGGGAAGTTTTACGCGACCTTTCTGATCCAGGATTATTTCAGGAAGTTCAGGAAGAGGAAGGAGAAAGGAGCTCTGAGGGGAGAACCTGATTCCACCAACCCGTCCGCTGTCCAGGTCAGTTGCGCCCAGGTTCGTCCGTACGTAAAGTTGGATGTAGTTCTACACTGTGAGTATTTATGTATTTACATGTGTGTTTGCAGCTGTGTAAAGCTGGTCTGAAGACTTTGCAGGATCTGGGTCCAGAGATGCGTCTGGCTCTGAACGAGGACCTGGAGGAGGATGACGAGGAGGCCATGATGGAGGATGAAGACTTGCAGGAGGTATTCTACTAATTCTAATAATTTAATGATTAAAAAAAACAACTGAATCGTCCTTTAATATGAAGTAAAACCTTTGAATCTGACTCTTAGTTTGACTAAGTTCTGAGAGTCTGGGTTTCTGTGTTTCTGCAGGACGAAAACAGTTTTGGACCAGAGAATGAGCGACGAGGCTCCTTACTCACACCGACTGGTAAACACTAACATCACATGAACATTATTTCTCTTATCTGCATACTTCATGGCCCTTTATTTAAAAAGAACGACATTGTTAAATAAACTGAATAAAAACTGCAGATACAACCAGGATGTGTTCAGCTCAGACGTCCCTTATTGGAAATAATGTGTGTTCGTATGTGTAACATGAAATTTCATCAGATTAGTTCAGTGTTTTATTTGACGTCTAAAGGACAGATGCAGCTGCAGTTGTTTAAGTCATTCATGAGTGTTCATCAGAACAAAAAAAGGAAAAATACAAATAAAACTAAAGAGAAGGCAAAAAGCCTCAGCTGCGCCAACAGAAAAAGTTTTTCCCTGTTGTCATGTTGATGTACAGACGGCCGTCTGCCTGCAAGTCCGGGTGGTGTTGTTGGTGATAATGTGTCTAACGGAGGCCTCATCCACCGGGTCGGTTCTCTCACCAAGATACAGAACGGCAGCAAACACGATGAACATCTTCGCTGTGGAGACCACACAAGGTCATCTGTCAATCACCATCACCGCCACCCATCATTGAAGAATGGCCTGCTGGACCACGCCCACAAGAGACCCTCATACTATAAACACGGAAGGTGAGCAGTCATCATGAGATCTATAGTCTGCATTTCCTGGTCCTAAATGTGATTGGATCATCATTACCGTCACAAATATCAACAGACAATATTTCTAATCCACATGAAGAGTTTTTTTGAGGTTCAACCAGTTATTAAAACTCCATTTCACCTTTTCCACCATCGATCGGTTTAGTAAAGACATGAACGATACACAAACTGAATTATACAGAATATACATATATAATTCATTTGGCAATAAACAGGGCTGTTGTTGCTGTCGGCCCTTTTTTTGACAGATGTCTCAGCCAATCAATCACACACCTTTCATTGTGCAGGAGGGACTCGCGGGACAGATACTGGAGGAATGGCGATATGGAGGCTTGGGGAGAGCAGGGTTACTACAGCAGAGAGGACGACAATGAGAGCATCTCCTCCAGAGACAGGTACACTGGTAGACTGGTAGTCTGACAGACAGATTGACTAAGTAATAGAAAGGAACTACAGTGGCAAGAAACAGTATGTGAAGCCTGGGAATAACAAGCTCCAAAAAGCTAACTGGAGTCAGGTGAACATTAATTTGTAGATGTGGACTAGAGCTACTTTTTGAGTTTGCAGAAAAATACACTTATGTGAGCTTTGACTCGCCAAAAGGAGCTTTCAGAAGATCTACGTTCAAGAATTGTTGATTAACATAAAGCTGGAAAGGGTTAAAAGTTCTCTCACTTAGAAATCATGGAGGGGTCTGAAATTGACATTGTAGGTACATTCCCAATCAGAGACAGAATAAAAAAGATTCCAGGAAATCACATTGTATGAATTGTATATGTATGTATTTAAAGAATTTATTTGTCTTGCACTGCTGAACATATGTATTTAAACACCTGAGAAAATCTGTGTTAATATTTGATACAGAAACCTTTGCTTGCAATTACAGAGCAGAAAACGTTTCTTGTAGTTCTTGACCAGGCTTGCACACACTGCAACAGGGATTTTGGCCCACTCCTCCACATAGACCTCCTGTAGATCAGACAGGTTTCGGGGCTGTCTCTGAGCAACGCAGAGTTCAAGCTCACTCCAAAGATTATTGGATTGAGGTCTGGAAACTGACTAGGCCACTCCAGAACCTTGATATGCTTCTTACAGAGTCACTCCTTGGTTATCCTGGCTGTGTGTTGCTCAGGATCTCACAATAAATGGCCCCATTCATCCTCTCCTTAATACAGTGCAGACGTCCTGTCCCCTTCGCAGAAAAGCACCCCCAGAGCATGATGTTACCACCCCCATGATTCACAGTAGGGATGGTGTTCTTGGGATGCAACTCATCCCTCTTTTTCTTCCAAACACGACCAGTGAAGTTTAGACCAGAAAGTTCTACTTTGGTCTCATCTGACCACATGACTTTCTCCCACGCCTCCTCTGGATCATTCTGATGGTCTCTGGCAAACTTCAGACGGGCCTGGACAAGTGAGGACTTGAGCAGGGGAACCTTTCATGCAACGCGTGATTTGTAACCATGACGGCGTAGTGTTCTACCTACAGTGACCTTTAAAACTGTCATCCCAGCTCTCCTCATGTCATTGACCAGCTCCTCCCTTGTTCTGGGCTGATTCGTCACCTTTCTTATCATCAGTGATACCCCACAAGGTGAGATCTGGTGCCCCAGTCCGAAGGAGACTGACAGTCGTCCTTTGGCCTTTTCCATTTTCTAACAATTGCTGCAACAGTTGATCTATTTTCACCAAGCTGATAGGCAATTGCCCCTTAGCCCTTTCCAGCCTTGTGGAGGTCCACAATTTTGTCTCGGGTGTCTTTGGACAGCTCTTTGGTCTTGCCCATGGTAGTAGTTGACTTCTGACTGACTGTTGGGTGGACAGGTGTCTTTAAAGAGCTCAGACAGCTCCTACTAATTTAGATTAATGAGTGGAGTAGAGGTGGACTTTTTCAAGGCACAGTAACCGGTCTTTGAGAGCCAGAATTCTTGCTGTTTCTCAGGTGTTTCCTGGAATTTTCTTTTTTAGTCTGTCTCTCAGAGTGGGAATGCAATACCTCCGGTACTGATGGACACAAGTAGACGTGTGTGTTATCATATGTTTTCAGATATTACCCTGACGAGCCTCCTCTGTACAGGGACCACTCCGACGGCCATGGTGCCTACACCAACAGTAGCTATGGCAACGGCTACAGCGAGGGGAGGAGGACCACCCGGAGACGCCTCCTTCCTGCCACGCCCACAGGTGAGGTGATATCTGCCACTCCTCCCTATTACTTAAAAACAGACCAGGCTGCAGGTCACTGAGCAGCTGCTGAACTAGTTTTTCAGACCCTCGTTGACCCACCTGCTGGTACAGGCTGTTAGTTTCCAGTTTTCTAGTTTCACTTTTTGCCTCAGACAAAGGTGACGTCAGCCGACACATCAGTCGGTCTAGGTCGTCTTCAGTTCTTTGACGTTGGCTTGGTCTCTGTACAGCAATGTACAGCAGTTTAAAGAAAGCCAGCTACAGCAGTAAGTGAACATTCAGTAAAATCTCGTTTGGACAGACTATGGTCTTTGTTTCATTGTCGTCCTGCAGGTCGGAAACCGTCCTTTAACATCCAGTGTCTGAGAAGACAGGGCAGCAGCGATGACCTGCCGATCCCCGGGACGTACCACCCCACGTCCCCCCCACGCCGCGGACTCGCACAGGTAACACACACCTGACCACACAAAGAGTGCAGCGTGTTTACAACAGATTAGATTTTTTATATTTTCTCTGTTGAAAAGTTTCCAAAAAATGAGAAAACCATCAACATTCACTTCCAGCTGATGATCAGCTGTCAGAGAAGTAGTCGTCCCCCCTCCATTAACTGACCTTCTTCTTCCTCAGCAAACGTTCAGCAGTTACGAGTCTCACGACTCCTCCACTCGCTCCTCGGCCGCCTCCTCAGCTTCCTGGGCGAACCCATGTCCTCGCCGTGGTCGACTCCTCTATGCTCCTCTCATCCTGGTGGAGGAGGAAGGCAGCCCGCCCTGGAGGAGGGGACCCGGGGGTGAGGGGAAGAAGGAAGGAGCAGGAAGAGGTGAGGAGCCGGGACTCAGAGCTAATACTTGTTTGAATACTGTCATTTTGGGGTATTGGACATGATCCCAGGTTTGTTCCCACAGTTAGATCAGTTACAGTTGGTCAGTTTGAACATTCCCGTTCCATGAATCTCTAATCAGGATACAAACGAACATTTAATCAACAAAAACTATGATGGCACTTTCCAGGATGAAGACTAAAAGAAATAAAACTTCTGACAGAAACAGACAAGAAGGAATCAGCGTCTTCATACATAGTCTGATTTATCCACCTGCAGCAAACGGCGTCTTCCACCTCCCAAAATGTCTCTGGTTTATCTGCTCGACCGTTAACAAGCTTCTGACACAGTGACGTTAAAGCCTGAAACAAGTTCATGAACTAAATTCAACCACAATCACTGAGCGTCAGAAGAAAACACAGAATGTTGAACACGAGGAAACGTTAACGTTACTTACAACCCAGCCAATAAAGACTCATCTTCAACTGTCGACCAGCATTGGAAGATTAAAGCCACTAGAATTACTGGAGAATCAATAAAGTTCCAGGCTCCACAGGTCAGAGGGTGATTTGGTCAAATAACGTGCGACGTGTTGAGACGCTGACCTGGATGTCAGCTGTTCGGTTGTACAGGTGTGCCTAATAAAGTGGACTCTGTACGTAAACAGGTCAGTGAAGTTTGTTGTGGTCTTTCATCCGTCAGGTGTCACCATGACAGGTGCAGCCCCCAGACCGGCCTGGTACGGTGGCCCTGCAGGAACGTCAGGTAGGAACCAGGAACCACAAGCTCTGACAACGTAGTGAGGACATTAAGGAAAAGTGTGACCCACGTTCATACTGTTTGTTGTGTTGCAGCTCCTCCTCCATACAGAGCCTACACCACCCTCAGAGTTCCCTCTCAGCTCGGAGCTCAGCTCACCGAGAAGCGAGGCTCGGCTGACAGTCTGGTGGAGGCGGTGAGAACACGCTGATCCACGGCCGACTTACATCACTAAGTTCAGCTCCAACTCGATCGTCGCTGATTATTCTTCTCTTTGCAGGTTCTCATCTCTGAAGGTCTCGGCCTTTACGCTCGGGACCCGAAGTTCGTGGCATTTGCGAAGCGGGAGATCGCTGACGCGTGTCACATGACAGTGGATGAGATGGAGTCAGCCGCCAGCGACCTGCTGGGCGCTGGGAGCCATGGGTTCCTAGGCAGCATCGCCGCCGATCCCGCGGCACTCTACAGCGACGAGGAGCCGATCAGGGCAGGCCGCGAAGAGGACGAGCTGGCCGACGAGATGACCTGTGTGACCTCATTCTGACGCTCTGGACCAATCACGGATAACAGGACAGAACATGAACCAATCAGGGGACGAGACTAAATGTTCCTGGGTGAAGTTGGAGTCAAACGACCACAGACGCAGACAGTTTCAGTCTGAGGGTCTCGAGCCTCTGTGGGACAACCCACACTGTACCCACAGTGCATTTCTGGTACTGACTGATGACAGTTTCGTTTTTGCAGGTTTTTCTATATTTTATATGAATTTGAGCTTTGAATTAGATCAATTCTAGTTAACCTGAATGTGTGTACATATATATATATATATATATATATATATATATATATATATATATATATATATATATATATATATATATATATATATGTATATATACACACACACACATCCATGTACTGCAAACTTCTAGTTTTTAAAACTAATGAACTTTAAATTATATATTTATAATGTAATATAATAATAAGTTAAACAAGTTAAACTTCATGTTTAAACTGATTCAGGCTGTAAAAAGTTATGATTTACTGTTGACTTTCATCTTAATTGATTCTTGTATTTTCTCATTTCTCACCTAGTTTCTCCACTTTGTTTTTCTGCCCTCTGACATTAAACTAATATGAGAGTTAAGAGGTAAATTCTAAGTTTGTTTTAACAGTGGGATCCAGCATCTGTACTGTTTTTAATTACCTTTTTATGGGGGTGGGGGGTTATTTGTCATACACTGCTCCAAAACATTAAAGGAACACTTGCTAATCTGAGTTTAGCATCAAGTCAGTTAAACCTCTGGGACATTGATCTTGTCAGTTCAGTATCAGAGGGGGTTGTTAATCAGTGTCAGCTACTTGACACAATGAGACGACCCCCAAACCAGGAATGGTTTTACAGGTGGAGGACAGTGACATCTTTTAATCTCCTCATCTTTTCGGACAGTTTTTTCACAGTTTTTGGCTAATGTCAGAGTCACTACTGGTAGCATGAGGTGATACCTGGACCCTACAGAGGTTGAACAGGCAGTCCAACTCCTCCAGGACGTCACATCAGTACGGACCTTTGTCAGAAGGCTTACTGTGTCTCCCAGCACAGTCTCAAGAGCACAGACTAGATTCCAGGAGACAGTTACTCTAGGAGAGCTGGACAGGATCAAAGAAGGTCCTTAACCCATCAAGAGGACCAGTATCTGCTCCTTTGTGCAAGGAGGAACAAGATGAGCTCTGTCAGAGCAAAATGACCTCCAGGAGGCCACTGGTGTGAACGCCTCTAACCAAACAATCAGAATCAGACTTCATGAGGGAGGTCTGAGTTCCAGACTTCCTCTTGTGCTTTTCACAGATTAGAGTAGATTCACCCTGAATTCATGTGACAGACATGACATGTCGATGAAGCTGTGGAGAACGTTATGCTGCTTGTTATATTGTTCAGGATGACCGGTTTGGTGGTGGGTCAGCGATGGTCTGGGGAGACATTTCAATAGCGGGACGCACAGACCTCTGCAGGCTATAAAACAGCACCCAGAGTACCATTAGGTATCAGGATGAAATCCACCGTCAGACCCTACACTGGTGCAGTGCGTCTTGGGTTGCTCCTGGTGACAACAATGCGTGACCTCGTGGTGAGAGTATGCTGGCAGCTCCTGAAGGATGAAGGAACTGATGCCATGTGGCATCCTTTGTTCCAACACATCACATCAGTAGACATATCCAGCATGATTCTGTCCCCATTGAAATCTAAAGTGTTCCTTTCATTTTTTTGAGCTGTGTGTTTTATAAAAAAAAAAAAAAAAATCTGTTTTCACAGGAGAAGCTGTTCAGATTTTTTATTGATTCTGAGAGAAATTAGCTTTTACTTTATTCAATCCTTCACAGTGATGTTTCATTGTGTCTGAAGTTGGGTTTTCTTTTTTGGGCTGTGCCCCAGCAGTTAGGGGCTTTTTAAGTCCACTCCTAATCTCCCCCAAACATTTTCCTCAGATGTTGAGAGATGAGCTGAGAAACTGCTATGAACCCTGGTTTACCTCGAATAAAAAGTACAAAGCTAATGTTTGTCCACACCTTCATTCCTTATCATATGATGGCACATTCGTTAGAGCACCTTTTAATGACTTTATACCAGGAAACAAAACTAAATCACATATTTTGTACAACCTATTGTTTTCTCTTTCACAACGACATACATTCAGGAAATGACCTTAGAGCGCCTCGATAATTTTCACACATTTCTGATAACGTACTGTGGTACAATTTAATACCATAGTATAGTAAGGTATATTTTTTATGCTATACTCAGTTTTAACAACTTGGATCTTTTTTTCCGGATATTACATGACATCATTTAGAACTAAGAAGAATTTCATATTGACATATTTCACAAAAAAAGCTTATTTAACACTCTACAAATACTCAGGGATTTACTGTGGAGAATATTGAATTATTACGTCGAGCGTTGCACATCGTAATTCACAATAATTACAATGAATTCTCATCTTCATATGACTCAAATCTCTCTGGGAGCCTCACACTCAGTTTTGACCTGAAAGAGTTTTTAATTACAGCAGTTCAACATCTGGACACAGTCTTCACATCTGTGTCTGCTCGAGGCTCAGATCAACGTCGGTCAAATGGATCCTCTGATCTACATACTGGTCCATGAACCCGATATTTTAGTTTCCTTTAGATTTAATTCAGCTTCAGTTTTGTCTCTGAACTCACAACTTTTTCCTCTGAAAATCTGGTTTGAGGATATTTAAATGGTAAATTAATTTTATATCTCACTGTGACTAAATACAGTGTTTTAGAATTTAAAGACATTCGTTCTGTCACTGTTCACACAGAAGGTTTTGTGTGAGCAGCACAGTTACGTAGCAGCTGCATTTCTACACAGGAGGCGTTCATGCCCAGGACAAAGTGCAGGAAAATAAATGTGAAGCATAAAACTACATATTGGGTTGTGGTCATGAGCGAATGACGTATGAGCTAACAGTCAGCTGGCAAAGCCAGTTCCATTTCCTGTACTGGACTAGACTGGAAACCAGTCTGGGGTTTCTCTCTTCACAGGTGGCAGCAGTCAAACGTCTCACATGTTCTCTCTTACAGTTCCTCTTCTTCTTCTTCAATATACCTCATCAGAGAGACATCCACACATAATTTCTTGGAGTCAACAATTATATTTACACAAGATTCAAATTGACTCAGTTCCACAAGACCTGGATCCTCATCAGAAGGTTTTCACATAGGAACCAACGGGAGACTGACACAGGTCTGATTCAGATGAACAGAGATCAGACAAAAACGGGCAGAGACGTCAGAAACGAGCAAAAAGCGAGAGCAGAGGTTGGCAACGATCTGGCAAAGGAGACAGGTCTCACAACAGGTGTCATCAATCACCCAATCAAAGCGGAGAGCGGGACTATTTATTGATATCAATGGTATTTTGTGAGCGTCGACTCTGTCATGTAATGAAAAGATAGAGCGTCATTAATACTAATATACTACATTTACATTTTAGCAGACGCTTTTATCAAAAGCAACTTACAAGTCAGTACAAGGTATGAGGTCTTGCCTAAGGACCCCTACTGGAGGTAGGCCACAGCTGGGATTTGAACCCCAGTCTCCCACATGGAAGGTGGTGATGTTACCACTACACTAACCAGCTGCTATATACTGCTACTATTAAAGAAACCTAGAAATAAATGTTTGAATGAAGAGTAAATACTTCATTCAATTAGCAACACTGACCGGGTTCAGACATCCGCATCATATTTTATAAATAGTTGAACAGGAAGTGACTGAGCGACTGGAGCTGGAACCCAAGATGAAGGTGGAGCACCCTCTATAGGATGGAGGAGGAAAATACATGGTGAGTAGTGGGATGAAGATCTGATGGATGAGTGGTGAGGTGGTTGGAGCAGATGGGCGTAGCAAAAGCAGAAAGCAGTTTTCCTAAGCAGAGATACACACACGGCAAACACAAGTTCGACAGAGTCCTGAATCTCCTCAACTCTGCTTTACAGGAAATATCTGATCTGAAACTAGATCCTCAGGAACGAATCGAGCTCAAATAGAGTCCCGGATGTCCAAATACGATGTTACCTCCTCAAACAAATCCAAGATCCATTATCCATAATCAGTCTAATTTAATTAAGTTCAGAGAACAGAAAATGTGGACATACAGAACCAAAGGATGAAACGCGCCTGTGGTCAGAAGCAGTCAAAGGCTGAATCCAGCAGGCAGCAGGTCAAACAGGTGACTGTTTAGTGATGGAGTCCTGTTTTTAAACAAATCCGTGTCAGTGGTGGAGAAAGCTGCTGACACTGTTTCCTGTGGTCTACTTGTGTATCAGTCAGGCAGCAGTCTTTAGTAACTTTAATACAGTCCAGCCTGTCGTGCTGAGAGAGAAGCTCCTGAAGATGCAGGTTGACTACTCCACAGCTTCCTGGATCACTGACCACCTGACAGAAGTTTAGGTCCTTTAATGTGAGCAAGTTTTTTTTAAACTAGTATAACCTGGGTTTAACTAGTATAACCTGGGTTTAACTACTATAACCTGGGTTTAACTAGTATAACCTGGGTTTAACTAGTATAACCTGGGTTTAACTAGTATAACCTGGGTTTAACTAGTATAACCTGGGTTTAACTAGTATAACCTGGGTTTAACTACTATAACCTGGGTTTAACTACTATAACCTGGGTTTAACTAGTATAACCTGGGTTTAACTAGTATAACCTGGGTTTAACTAGTATAACCTGGGTTTAACTACTATAACCTGGGTTTAACTACTATAACCTGGGTTTAACTAGTATAACCTGGGTTTAACTAGTATAACCTGGGTTTAACTAGTATAACCTGGGTTTAACTAGTATAACCTAGGTTTAACTACTATAACCTGGGTTTAACTAGTATAACCTAGGTTTAACTAGTATAACCTAGGTTTAACTAGTATAACCTGGGTTTAACTAGTATAACCTGGGTTTAACTAGAATAACCTGGGTTTAACTAGTATAACCTGGGTTTAACTAGTATAACCTGGGTTTAACTAGTATAACCTGGTTACCTGGTTTTATCTCCACCTCTTGGTTTTTTTCTACGTCAACTTCTTAATTAATAACATTTTTCTTTCCATTCACTCGTTTCTCAGCTGCTTTTATTCGTTTACTGGTTGTTTCTACTACGTCATGAGTCACATGATGTGTTTACATCACCCCCCCACCCCCATGTCACTGATGATTTCCCTGTTCAGGTTCACCTTTCACCTTTCACCTCTCCTCACGTTTTTTTGTGACGACACAAAAACAAAACAAACAAAAAATAAATGACGCCCCCCCCTCGTCTCGCCTCTCTCCTCCCCCCTCCCTCCATCTCCTCTCTCCTCCCCCTCCCTCCATCTCCTCTCTTCTCCACCCCCCCTTCTCTCCTCTCCCCTCCTCTCTCCTCCCCCCTCCCTCCATCTCCTCTCTTCTCCACCCCCCCTTCTCTCCTCTCCCCCTCCTCTCTCCTCCCCCCTCCCTCCATCTCCTCTCTTCTCCACCCTCCCTCCATCTCCTCTCTTCTCCACCCCCCCTTCTCTCCTCTCTCCCCTCTCTCTCCTCCCTCCTCCCCCCTCCCTCCATCTCCTCTCTCCTCCCCCCTCCCTCCATCTCCTCTCTTCTCCAACCCCCCCTTCTCTCCTCCCCTCCTCTCTCCTCCCCCCTCCCTCCATCTCCTCTCTTCTCCACCCCCCCTTCTCTCCTCTCCCCCTCCTCTCTCCTCCCTCCTCCCTCCATCTCCTCTCTTCTCCACCCCCCCCCTTCTCTCCTCCCCTCCTCTCTCCTCCCCCCTCCCTCCATCTCCTCTCTTCTCCACCCCCCCTCTCTCCTCCCCTCCTCCGTCTCCTCCCCCCTCCATCTCCTCTCTCTCCTCTCGACAGGCGGCAGGATGGACGTCGTAAATCAGGTACAATCTGAAAACGTTTGATTTCATGTTTCATGTTCTTATGGTCACCTGGCGTGCGGGATGTGCGGGATGTGCGGGATGTTTTCGCACCGTGTTTCTCTGCGGCCCGTCGGGGTTTCTAGTCTGTATTTGTCCCCGGTGAAGCGTCTCTGTGTCGGGCCGCGTCACGGACGGACGTGCACAAGGATCGAATACGGGAGAATGTGGATATGATCCTTGTCATGGTCCGGATCATGGTCATGGTCCGGATCCTAGTTGTGGTGATTTATTTCAGGCGCTGCAGATGTTTGTGGCTCCTGTTTCCTTCCTATGATTTGATTCCTGTGTTTGCTGTCGGGGGGAGATGGACGGTGTTTTTCTGGGGAGGGACGGGACTGGACGGGGGTTTGGGGTCTGAGACAGGTTGTCTATTTTGTGGTTGTCAGCCCTGCGCTGTGTCTGCAGGAGAGCTGAAGTAAAAACCCCGGTGTTGGCGTGAGGACACGACGGTCCTGTGTGGTCCTGTGTGGTCCTGTGTGGTCCTGTGCGTGCGTGAGCGCGTGCGTGAGATTGTAAAATGGCAGCCGGAGGAGGAGGAGGATTTCCTCTCTGTTCGGGATGCTGCTGCTGATGATGATGATGATAAGGATGCTGACGATGGTCGCTGCGGGTCCGGTTCTTCGTGCTCCCTCGGTTTCTCAGCCGAACTCTTGCCCTGTTATTGAACCCGGTTTTAACTCGGGTCCCGCTCCTCCGTAAGATGGAGACAAGAGAAAAAGAAGAGTCTCCTCTTCATCACTCTGATATTAACTGAACGTCTGCTTTCATGTTCTCCTGGAATATAATAATGTGTACTGGGAATATTTGACGTTACTCTGAAATACACGAAGCTACTTCCAATTTAACTTTAAATACATGTGTATGTTTATCGTATTATATATATTATTATACATCGTATTATAGATTTAACATAAAATAGGGTTAGGGTCAGTGGTAGGGTTAGTTAGTTAGGGTCAGTGGTAGGGTTAGTTAGTTAGGGTTAGGGTCAGTGGTAGGGTTAGTTAGTTAGGGTCAGCGGTAGGGTTAGTTAGTTAGGGTTAGGGTCAGTGGTAGGGTTAGTTAGTTAGTGTCAGTGGTAGGGTTAGTTAGTTAGGGTCAGTGGTAGAGTTAGTTAGTTAGGGTTAGGGTCAGTGGTAGGGTTAGTTAGTTAGTGTCAGTGGTAGAGTTAGTTAGTTAGGGTCAGTGGTAGAGTTAGTTAGTTAGGGTTAGGGTCAGTGGTAGGGTTAGTTAGTTAGTGTCAGTGGTAGAGTTAGTTAGTTAGGGTTAGGGTCAGTGGTAGGGTTAGTTAGTTAGTGTCAGTGGTAGGGTTAGTTAGTTAGGGTCAGTGGTAGGGTTAGTTAGTTAGGGTTAGGGTCAGTGGTAGGGTTAGTTAGTTAGTGTCAGTGGTAGGGTTAGTTAGTTAGGGTCAGTGGTAGGGTTAGTTAGTTAGGGTTAGGGTCAGTGGTAGGGTTAGTTTAATTGCTATTTCATGGCTTGTTTAGATGATATTTGTGGATAATTAACACTCCTGTAATATTCCTGCGTTACTCCTCAGGCCATCGGCGACATGTACTTAAAGTTTCACAGTAGAAGTACTACTCCCGGTGTTTGAATATCATAAATATTCCATGATTGGATTTCTGTTATTATTAATACACAAACCTGTTGACAGCATCATGTTCGTACTTGTACAATCATCCCCCTGCAGTATAAGTACGATTAAGGACGCGAAGTGAAAGTGTTGTTTCAGAGTGTTAATACATGTTTCATTTAACATGATATACATAATATTCCTATAGGGGAGGCTCGCTTGTATTTTCACCTCCTACAGCTGCAGGCTTGGTTTAATGATCCTCCGCTCTATTGTTTCCAGTAAAGTTCATTATTATTGTGACCTGATATTGTAATAATGAAATATCCCTGTAATAATAAGTGCAAATCACGTTTGATACTGTGGCCTCAGTACATTTACAGTTAAATATATATTATATTTTTAATGGTCTCACTGACAGAAACAGCAGTAACTCATCTGAAATCTGAATAATAAGACCACTTCAGTTGTTTTTGCCCTTTACTGAAGACCATTGGGTTTAGGATCAAATGGTGAATATGAGGTGAGAGTTCAGAGATTCAGCTTTTATTTGACACTTGTTTCACCTCGATACGTTAAAGAGCACAGAAGACAGGGCCCTTTGTTTCAGATGACCCAGTTTTAACTGAGCAAAGGTATCAGGACACATAAAAAGTCAGTTAACGTTGTTCTGCTGATGAGGGTTCGGATTTCGTGGTCCGGCCTCTGCATTTTAGATAATCGAGTCGTGGACTGTGATACCTTCACAGCTGTCACAGTGTTTCTGTCAGCAGATGCTGTTTTGTGTTTGCCGTTCAGTGAGACCCAAACCAGGACTCACCTGGGTAACAAGAAACACCTAAAAGTCGGCTCTTGTCATACAACAAGTGGTAACTTCTCTGGAGAGGAGAAGATAGCATCCAATATTATCCATCGTTTGACCCTAAACCCAAATGGCTTTGATGAACAACAAAAAGAGATCAAGTGTGGTTTCAGATTCAGATTCAGACTTTTAGAGGAAATATGAGTTCCTTTGTTCAGATTCAACAGAATCTGTGATGATTTATTAGCAGGTTTTTAAACTAAAAGCAGACGGACAGATTCTCACTTACTGAAAAAAATGTAGTCAGATCATATTTACCAAGTATAATGTATGATGGTTACTAACTCAAGTACTATAAGTAACATTGAAACAAGCAGTTTCAAGGTAAGTCTGCTTTTTCTTCTACTCTACAGCTGAGAGGAAGATTTGTTTGTTCCCAGTATAAGCAGAAATTTCCAGCCTGATGACTCCTCAACAGACACAGACGAGGAGATCTCTGGGCTGTTTCCTGTTTTTCTAAAGAGACGTTGCACAGTCTCATATCAGGAACAGTCTGAGCATCAAAAGCATTTAAGATGTTTGTCCTCGATCAACTTTATTCTCAGAATACAAGTAATACAAGTAATCACATTACCAAGCCTAAATCTGTCGTGTTTCTCCATCAAACAAATTAAATCCAATGGGATAAATAAGTGTCCTGTTACACAGTCGTACAGGTATCGGTGTCTGATGTCTTTGTTCTAGTGAAAATAAAAAAGTCTAAGTGATTTTTCTCTGTGTCCACAGTTGGTGGCCCAGGGCCAGTTCAGGGTCCTGAAGGTTCCTCTGGGCTTCATTAAGGTCTTAGAATGGGTGAGTTCTGTAGACCAACTCCTCCACCTCTGCAGTACGATGTGGTACACCAACTACAGCACATTCTCCTGTCTCTAATCACAGTAAACATGAGCCAAGTTTCTCATGATGTTAATTTATTACACGTTTGTGTTTGTGCTGTTTTCTGAATCTTTATAGGTCCTAACACTAATCCTAGGCCCAGTAGGAACATGGTCCATAGAGAAACATAAATCTTCCTATGTCACGTTTGTCTTTCAGTAGTGAGCAAACTCATTTCCTACCCCACCCACCAAACCTTAAGGTGGTCGTATTTTGCTTAATGGGGGGTTTCTATTTATTAAAGAGGCTCCACTGATACAATATTTTCTGCCTTTCAAGATAGAAAAGTGCAAAGTGTGTTATGAAGCTTCTCTGCATTAAACTACCAGAACTACTACATGTCTACCCCCAACCCTGATCTATACTAACCAGAATCCTAAAACCTGGTCAGCTCTTTGAAGCTCTGAGGACCAAACAAAAAAACCCTGATGATGGGGTTGCAGTGGCACCTGTTGAGAGGTGGCATATGTTGGTCACCAGGTGAACCATCAGTTCTTGATGTTGACATGTTGGCAGCAGGACAAATGGGCAGCGTAAGGATTTGAAACCTGAGTCAAAGCATCTCAAACCCAGCGGGTCCTGTTGTGGTTCAGTACAGTACCTACAGGGCTCAGTACCTACAAGGCTCAGTACAGTACCTACAGGGCTCAGTACCTACAAGGCTCAGTACAGTACCTACAGGGCTCAGTACAGTACCTACAGGGCTCAGTACCTACAGGGCTCAGTACAGTACCTACAGGGCTCAGTACAGTACCTACAGGGCTCAGTACAGTACCTACAGGGCTCAGTACCTACAGGGCTCAGTACCTACAGGGCTCAGTACAGTACCTACAGGGCTCAGTACCTACAAGGCTCAGTACAGTACCTACAGGGCTCAGTACAGTACCTACAGGGCTCAGTACCTACAGGGCTCAGTACAGTACCTACAGGGCTCAGTACCTATAGGGCTCAGTACAGTACCTACAAGGCTCAGTACAGTACCTACAGGGCTCAGTACAGTACCTACAGGGCTCAGTACCTACAGGGCTCAGTACCTACAGGGCTCAGTACAGTACCTACAGGGCTCAGTACCTATAGGGCTCAGTACAGTACCTACAGGGCTCAGTACCTATAGGGCTCAGTACAGTACCTACAGGGCTCAGTACAGTACCTACAGGGCTCAGTACAGTACCTACAGGGCTCAGTACAGTACCTACAGGGCTCAGTACCTATAGGGCTCAGTACAGTACCTACAGGGCTCAGTACAGTACCTACAGGGCTCAGTACCTACAGGGCTCAGTACAGTACCTACAGGACTCAGCACCTACAGGGCTCAGTACAGTACCTACAGGGCTCAGTACAGTACCTACAGGGCTCAGTACCTATAGGGCTCAGTACAGTACCTACAGGGCTCAGTACAGTACCTACAGGGCTCAGTACCTACAGGGCTCAGTACCTACAGGGCTCAGTACCTATAGGGCTCAGTACAGTACCTACAGGACTCAGCACCTACAGGGCTCAGTACAGTACCTACAGGGCTCAGTACAGTACCTACAGGGCTCAGTACCTATAGGGCTCAGTACAGTACCTATAGGGCTCAGTACAGTACCTACAGGGCTCAGTACAGTACCTACAGGGCTCAGTACCTACAGGGCTCAGTACAGTACCTACAGGGCTCAGTACCTATAGGGCTCAGTACAGTACCTACAGGGCTCAGTACAGTACCTACAGGGCTCAGTACCTATAGGGCTCAGTACAGTACCTACAGGGCTCAGTACAGTACCTATAGGGCTCAGTACAGTACCTACAGGGCTCAGTACAGTACCTATAGGGCTCAGTACAGTACCTTCAGGGCTCAGTACAGTACCTACAGGACTCAGCACCTATAGGGCTCAGTACAGTACCTACAGGGCTCAGTACAGTACCTACAGGACTCAGTACCTACAGGGCTCAGTACAGTACCTACAGGGCTCAGTACAGTACCTACAGGGCTCAGTACAGTACCTACAGGGCTCAGTACCTATAGGGCTCAGTACAGTACCTACAGGGCTCAGTACAGTACCTACAGGGCTCAGTACCTATAGGGCTCAGTACCTACAGGGCTCAGTACAGTACCTACAGGGCTCAGTACAGTACCTACAGGACTCAGTACAGTACCTTCAGGGCTCAGTACCTACAGGGCTCAGTACAGTTCCTACAGGGCTCAGTACAGTACCTACAGGGCTCAGTACAGTACCTACAGGGCTCAGTACCTATAGGGCTCAGTACAGTACCTACAGGGCTCAGTACAGTACCTACAGGGCTCAGTACAGTACCTACAGGGCTCAGTACCTATAGGGCTCAGTACAGTACCTACAGGGCTCAGTACAGTACCTACAGGGCTCAGTACCTATAGGGCTCAGTACAGTACCTACAGGGCTCAGTACAGTACCTACAGGGCTCAGTACAGTACCTACAGGGCTCAGTACCTACAGGGCTCAGTACAGTACCTACAGGGCTCAGTACCTACAGGGCTCAGTACAGTTCCTACAGGGCTCAGTACCTACAGGGCTCAGTACAGTACCTACAGGGCTCAGTACAGTACCTATAGGGCTCAGTACCTACAGGGCTCAGTACAGTACCTACAGGACTCAGTACCTACAGGGCTCAGTACAGTACCTACAGGGCTCAGTACAGTACCTACAGGGCTCAGTACCTATAGGGCTCAGTACAGTACCTACAGGGCTCAGTACAGTACCTACAGGGCTCAGTACAGTACCTACAGGGCTCAGTACAGTACCTATAGGGCTCAGTACCTACAGGGCTCAGTACAGTACCTACAGGGCTCAGTACCTACAGGGCTCAGTACAGTACCTACAGGGCTCAGTACCTACAGGGCTCAGTACAGTACCTACAGGGCTCAGTACCTACAGGGCTCAATACCTACAGGGCTCAGTACCTACAGGGCTCAGTACAGTACCTACAGGGCTCAGTACCTACAGGGCTCAGTACAGTACCTACAGGGCTCAGTACAGTACCTACAGGGCTCAGTACCTACAGGGCTCAGTACAGTACCTACAGGGCTCAGTACAGTACCTACAGGGCTCAGTACCTACAGGGCTCAGTACAGTACCTACAGGGCTCAGTACCTACAGGGCTCAGTACAGTACCTACAGGGCTCAGTACAGTACCTACAGGGCTCAGTACCTACAGGGCTCAGTACAGTACCTACAGGGCTCAGTACAGTACCTACAGGGCTCAGTACAGTACCTACAGGGCTCAGTACAGTACCTACAGGGCTCAGTACAGTACCTACAGGGCTCAGTACAGTACCTACAGGGCTCAGTACCTATAGGGCTCAGTACAGTACCTACAGGGCTCAGTACAGTACCTACAGGGCTCAGCACCTATAGGGCTCAGTACAGTACCTACAGGACTCAGCACCTACAGGGCTCAGTACAGTACCTACAAGGCTCAGTACAGTACCTACAGGGCTCAGTACCTACAGGGCTCAGTACAGTACCTACAGGGCTCAGTACAGTACCTACAGGGCTCAGTACAGTACCTACAGGGCTCAGTACCTACAGGGCTCAGTACAGTACCTACAGGGCTCAGTACAGTACCTACAGGACTCAGTACCTACAGGGCTCAGTACAGTACCTACAGGGCTCAGTATATAGAGGTGTCAGGATCTGAGCTGATGACCATACTGTCGCCAATTGTTCACTAACTCAGATTTTAACTGGCTACAAACTGTAAGAGTAAAATCTAATTAAACTGCAGTAGTACTGTGCAGCTTTCAGAGTCTAATATACTCGACAATCTGAGCGATTTAATTTTAACAGTCTAATGTTGTGATTTCCTCTGAGAGGTACAAGAAGGTAACAGCTCCTTTCCTGAACACTGAATGAAACTGAAATGTGAGCAGATGGTCACAGTCAGACTCTCTCTGCAGTCCCAGCTTGGCACTTACTGTATTGGTGTGGCCACAGTTTTCTACGGTTGTGTGGACAAATTGCAGCTTGATGCCACTGTTGTCAGCGCATATTGTCTGGTCTTTAACGTTCAAATGGCTGTTAGAGAATTAAAACACTACCTCCATACAGCCCCCAAAGAACCGCCACTGAATCCCGTCCCACAACTTAAACCACTCATTACTCAGATGATCACTATTCAGCATCCAGGACCAAGCAATAGGCCTGGGGTGGCAGCAATTTCTCTGCTGCTTCCCCCACACTGTCCACATTCAAACACTTCTCACAGTTTTAGAAAGGCTTGGAACGCATGACTAATGTCCAGTTTATGGTCTCAGCTTGTCTTCAGACCAGTGTTTGTGTCATCAATGAAGATTATGATGAGTCGTGACAACAACTAACTAAAACTAAATAAGTTAATGATGGAATGTTTTTTTTTACCAATGAATAAAAGTGAAACTGTAATTAAGTAATATGCATCTGAATGTGTAAAGATGATACTGAGTTGCACAGCTGTACTGGTACTTTTACTTTAGGTGAGTGATGATGATGTTGTTGTTGTACTGTGGTGCAGTGAACGGTGTGAGTTTGATTCCTGCTCCAAGTCTCTATAGATAGAAGTGAGTATGAGTCACCGCCCTCTTCTCTTTCTTCCCAAATAACACTTCCTCTGCTTCAACAGAACTGCATTTTAAAAAGCTGCAATTTAAGTCTCAGCGAGACCAATTCATGCCAGGTTTTTGATTTTACAGTTTCTTTCAAGGGGCTAGGATAGATTTTCAAAATAAAAGCTACAGAAATTGCTATTTAATTAACTAATAATTGTTATTAAAAAATGTCTCGATACTCAATAGCTGATCTTATATTTTATAATTAGTTCACAAAGAAGAATTTCTACATTACTCACAGTTTTTGCTCCTCTTCCAGTTTTTCGCCATCTTTGCCTTCTCAACCTGTGGCAGTTACTCTGGGATGTTCAAGATGTCAGTGGAGTGCAAGAACCGGACAGAGAGCGACCTGAGTTTAGAGGTGGAGTTTGAGTATCCATTCAGGTCAGAGCAACACTCGTCAACTCTTCTGATGCTGAAACTGAAGTACTGCAGTGTTTCTGTGATATGCAGTATATAACAATACATAGTCGGTGCTTCAGCTTATACTAAACACAATGAAAATACAACGTAAAGACAGATGGAGTTTGAGGGTAGTGTTGGGGAGGGCAGGAAGTTTGAATGGAGGGAGGGGGCATTAGATGTTCACTATAATAATAATTGTGTACATGATTAAAAAGGAGAGCTATAAATAACAAATCCACAACTAGAACATCGCGTCCAACAACAACGCTGACGAATTGAAACCATCTGAAACCAGTGACAATGTTGTTAAGAATTATTGATATTGATTTGTGTTGTATAGATATAATTTTGAACATATGGATGAACATGTGTCCTAAAGACGTCTGACTCCTTGAATGTACAGCGCAGACACAAGAGGAGAGGAAGCACAGAAATCTGAGTTATTTGGAAGTTGACATACTTTAAAAGAGAAATCATCAATTAAATCTTAAGAGTTTAGAGACAAAAGCAGAAAGTTAGATCTTTTGCAAACAGCGGCACTGTTTATGGCACTCAGAGTAATGGTTAGTTTTGGAGGCAGGTAGATGGCAGCAATGAGAACAGCAGGAAATGTGTCACATAAACCAAAACAATGAGCAAAAGGCTCAGAGAGGCTAAAATGCTTAGAGGACCTGCAGAGTGGGTTGATAATCACCAGCTTTAACTTTGTCTGATATTCTTTGAAATTAAACAGTGGGTGGTGCTAAATAAAGTCTTGTGAAGAACAGAACTCACAAACTGACTGACTTCACCATCTGTCAGACTCCACCAGGTGTACTTTGACGCCCCCACCTGTAAAGGCGGGAACAAGGATCGTCTCTTCTTGATAGGTGACTACTCTTCCTCGGCTGAATTCTTCGTCACCATCGGTGTTTTTGCCTTCCTCTACTCCACAGCAGCTCTCAGCATCTATGTCTTCATCTTTGATAAGTACAAGGAGAAAAAGGGCCCCCTGATTGTAAGTTCACCCACATTCAATTTAATTTCTATTTTATTTGTATAGCGCCGAATCACAACAGAAGTCATCTCCATCAAGGTTTAAGACCTTACAGAGAATAATTGTATACAGAGGGAGACAGAGAGGAGGAAATACAACTACAGGAGAGAGAAGACACAAAGTTAATGACATGAAATGGTAGAATTAGAATGGATAGAGGAGAAAGGAGAGAGGAGAGGAGGAGGTCAAGTTCTAAGTCTAGTCTTAAATGTAAAGAGGGTGTCTGTCTCCAGAACCTGAACTGGGAGCTGGTTCCACAGGAGAGGGGCTTGATAGCTAAAGGCTCTGCCTCCCATTCTACATTTGGAAACTCTAGGAACCACAAGTAAACCTGCAGTCTGAGAACGTAGAGTTCTGCTTGGAAGATATGGAACTAAGACTCAAAACTCAAGCTAAACTGTTGTTCATTAAAGACAACAAGTTGCACTCAGCACAGAAGTACAGAGTGGGATTAGATTTGAGTGATTAGATGTACGTTGTAGGAGAAACCGGGAGTCTGTGTAAGGACTGCTACAATTATCAGGCAGACGTAACTAGTTAGAGTTAGAATAAGGCTTAAGCACACAAAGAAAGTGACCATTATCTTCATCCAACCACTTTGGTTTGGAGAGTTTGTTCCAGTGTACATGTTCTCTCAGGAACACAGAACTCACAAGTCCACCTCTGTAATCACAATCCTTCTCATGTTCTATGTGATGGACCACAAATTTGCTTTGGTCCAAATTAAGCGACGAGTGTCCAATCAGCATAACCCAGGTTCAACAATCCCCCCCCACCCCCACGCTGAGTTTAGAACTTTTAACAAGCACACCATAAACAGGTAAAAAGTGCTTGTGTGTTTCAGGATCTGGGAGTGACCGCTGTGTTTGCCTTTATGTGGCTGGTGAGTTCAGCGGCCTGGGCCAAAGGTCTGTCTGACGTGAAGACAGCAACTGACCCAGACAAAGTGAAGACTCTAATCCCTGCCTGCGATGTGGAGGGGAACCACTGCCGTGAAGTCCACGACCCGGTTATGTCTGGTCTCAACACCTCTGTGGTAAGACTTTCACCAACTTTGGGGTCAGGACAATGTCTGGCCTCCATCAAGCAGACTGACTCTCCTGTTAGGACTAGGCATTATACTGCAGTCAGTACCCGACTGTGAGAACTATTAACATATTTCTTTTTGTTAGAACCAAGCACATATTAAGTTTGTAGACAGAAGTACAGGGTATCCAGAAAGTATTCACAGTGCTTAACTTTTTTCACCTTTTGTTATGTTACAGCCTTAACACACATTATGACAAAGTGAAGGAGGTTTGTTTGAAATGTTTGCAAAATTAGTAAAAATGAAAAACTAAAAAATCACATGAGCTCTGGTGAATCCTGTTTCCTCTGATTGTCCCTGAGATGTTTCTACAATTTTATTGGAGTCCACTTGTGGAAAACTCAGTTCATTGGACATGATTTGGAAGATACGCCTGTCCCACAGTTCCCACAGTTAACAGTGCGTGTCGTAGCAACAAACCGAGACATGAAATCCAAGGAATTGTCTGTAGACTTCCAAGCCAATATTGTATCAAGGCACAGATGTGGGGAAGGGTCCAGAAAAAGTTCTGCAGCATTGACGGGTGCCAGTGAGCACAGTAGCCTCCATCATCCTTAAATGGAAGAAGTTTGGAACCACCAGGACTCTTCCTGGAGGGGCCACCCGGCCAAACTGACATTCAAACTTTGACATCCTTAATGAAAGCCTGTTCCAGAGCGCTCTGGACCTCAGACTGGGGCGACGGTTCATCTTGTAACAGGATAACGACCCTAAGCGCACAGCGGAGATAACCTGTGGAAACAGGACAGCTCTGTGAATGTCCTCAAGTGGTCCAGCCAGAGCCCAGACTTGAAGCTGATTGAACATCTCTGAGATCTGAACACAGCTGTGCTCCAACACTTCCCATCCAACCTGATGGAGCTTGAGCGGTGCTGCAAATAAGAATGGGAGGAACTGACCAAAAACAGGTGCCAAGCTTTGTAGCCAAAGCGAGAGTTCATAGTCAAACTGGTGCTAAAGGTAGTTTAACAAAGTACTGAGCAAAGACTGTGAATACTTATGTACATGTGATTTCATTTTGTCTTTTTGATACATTTGCAAAGATTTCAGACAAACTTCTGTCACTTTGACATTATGTGGTATTTTTTGTAGAATTTTGAGGAAAATAATGAATTTAATCCATTTTGGAAAAAGGCTGCAACAGAACAACACACACTCTGAAAATCAGAAAATCTAATTTAGTGTCAGACTTTGCCTGTGTTCATTAAGGATAGGCCTCAAATAAGAATCCCCTTCTCTTCCAGGCATTTGGTTTTATTAACCTAGTCCTGTGGGTGGGAAACCTCTGGTTCGTCTTTAAGGAGACGGGCATCATCGCTCCCTTCATGCGAGCTCCTCCTCCTCAGGGGAAACCTTCACCAGACGCTTACAGCCAGCAAGGGGCGTACGAACAAGACCCGTATGCCAGCAGCCAGGGAGGCTACCAACCCAACTACAGCCAGCAAGGATACAACCAGGTGATCAGCCAAAGTGCTTATTGAAGATCAGTACTCTATAAAATGATACCAGATCACTTAGTGTAGCTCCAACACAGTCGGACAATGATCCACTGGTTTGATTTAGACTGAGTCTGTGTGTTTGAATGAAACCATTTGATCAATGTTTTTGTGGAAAATACACTCGTGTTCTCATGATAATCATAATTCAGGTTCAGAGGCATCATATAAGGAGGGAGTCGGGGTGGGCATAGGAGGATGTAGAAAGATCTGTAGAGAAAAACCAGGCTCCCCTGGACCCCCAGACTCGTAGGGTGTTTCACAGCTTAGGGAGTTTGCTTTGGTCCGAGTCAGTGGACGAGTTTGTAACCTTGGAGCATTTTCCTCTTGGTGAGATGTGTCTGAAGGTAAATACAGGAAAAAGGTCCTGTGTTGTGGGTTGGTCAGCGCCTGCAGAGAACTTCACCTCCTCATGTCTCCAGCACCCGCCATTAATCAGAAAGCATGTTTGTGAATGTTGGTGGACAAATGAAAGAAATGAAAATCTACACACTACTAACCAGGAGGACCGCACCAGAGTTTGCTAGATGATGTGGCTCAAGGCCACCTCTTTTTGGGGGTCTCTGAGCGGTTGTTTTAGTGCAAACTCGAGTGTGAGTACCATGTTCACACCAGACAAAACAAACCGCACCGAGAGAGAAAACAAACTAAAGTACTCTTAGAGGCTCTACAGTAAAGATCAGTCCGGGTCATGACATGAGGTTTCTTCATCAAGTTAGTCAGTGAACCTACTGCAGTATTATGACTCAGTGTACTACAGTACATTGTGGTTTAAATACAGTATATATGTTGTTTGTTATTGTGTCTCCTTTAGGATGCAGAGTACGGACAGGGCTATGGCCAACAGGGGGCGCCCACCTCCTTCTCCAATCAGATGTGAACTGACAGGAAGCAGGTGAGTCAAAGAATCTTTAAATGACATGACATGTCTGACGGTATCCAGCATTTGTTGTTATCGACAAATCCTCCAACCAACACCAAACATTTTGTCAACAAATATGTTTCAAATGAGTTGTTACTGATGAATGTCGACACCGATCCTCCCAAACTTATTATCGGAACACTAGTTTTTGTTGGAGCATGTGCTGAACGTCATCTCTGGGATTAAACGATCCTCTACGTGTTTCTCTTTCCTTCACAGAAAGTATTGGAGTGAACCGACAGTGGGTCGCCTGCAAACTACCCACAATGCAACACTCCTGTCTGTCTGCAGAGTTAATGGAGGGGGGGTTGGGTGAAAGGGAGGGTGGGGGTTGTGGTGGGGAGAGCAAGGAGTTTTAAAGGAGGGAGGGGGGTTAGATGTTCACTATAATGAATTCAATTGTAAATGATTAAAAAAGAGAGTTCTAATTAACAAATCCACAACTTGAGCATCGCGCCCAACAACAGCGCTGACAAATAGAAACCATCTCAAAGCAGTGACAATGTTGATAAGAATTATTGATATTAAGGTAAATCATTTGTGGAGAGAATGTATGTTTGTGTTGTATAGATATCACTTTGAACAGATATATAATATAGACTGAACTGTTTCATGTTTCCTATTGCACCAATGATCTGCCCCGGCCCCACAGTAGGCCCCGCCCTTCATTATATGAACTGCCCCTCAAAGCAGCCAATCGCATCGGTCAATCGTGAAGCTGTTAAGACTGGGTTCACACGGAGACAAATCAGATCCAAACCACTTCCTACCAAACCAGATCAAACTGGATATAAATTAACAACCCCTCGTCCTCCAACGTCACCTACCAGCTGTTTGCTGTTTGTCTTGCTGCATGTAAATATTAACATAGGACGTGACGCCGTTTTGCAGACACGGTAAACCCGGTCTGAACTCCAGCTTCATGGTGACGCTGGGTGGAAACGGGAACTAAAATGGCTCCTTGTTTGTGTGTTTCATAATGGGCTCAGCTGGAGCTTTGTTCTGTCTGTTACAATCCTGCAGATTAACTGTGGAGAGGACACAACTGCAGAAATGTCTGTCTGAATGAACGGCACATCTGGTCTTTACTAAACCAAACCAATGTGAGAGGATTCCACTAACATTTGTTTGACTTCTACGTCAAAGTAGAAGACAGTAGCACTGAGACAAAATGACTTTGCAGCTGTTATTTATATAAAGGTTAGAAGATTTTGACAGGAAGTGTCTGAAGGAAGGAGCACTGAGTGCATGGAGGTACAAGAGTAGGGAAGCGTGAGGAGGTCTTGCCAAAGGACCCCAGTAGCAAGAAATTTCAGTTCAGTCAACTCACATAGAGTGAGATTAGCCTTTATTGTGAAAAACCAGAAGGAAGCTTCCTGTGTCCACACAGACCACATTAAAAAGTCTGGTAGACCAAATCAGATGTTGTGTTTTCAGACACACGTGTGTCCTCTTTCAGCCAATCAGCAGGAGCCATGAGTCTTGATGCTTCTTCTCTGGTTTTTGATGATGATTCTTCTTTTTTGAAAAGTGAAGCTGTTTTTAGCGTCGGTATCTTCCTCCGCATGGTGACGTGTTTCCTGCTCGTGTTGTACAGTAACTGATGACCAGTGTGATTCTACTTCCTGTTCTCCTGTACAGGTGTGTGTGTGTGTGTGTGTGTGTGTGTGTGTGTGTGTTACTTGGCCATACTTCTTATAGATCTCTCTATTGTACTTCAGTTCTCTTCTTTCCTTCTTCTTCTCTCAGTTGTCTTTAATTCTTTTTGTCCTCTCCACCTTTCACTCATCTCCTCTCCCTCTTCTTTCTTTCCTTCTCCTTTGCTTCTTTTCTCCATCATCTTTAATTTGCTTTTTTGGATTTTGTTTCGTTCCACTCTTTTCTTTTTCTCATCTGTTCTTCCTTTCCGTCATCTCTTCCTCTTCCTCACTCTCTCATTCTCCTTCCTGACGCCTCCGATCTGCCTCTGTGATGTAACTTCCTGTGTGATATTCTACTCAGCATCAGTAACCATGGTGATGGTGTTGACAGTGATGATGATGATGTGTGTGTGACTTGTTACTATGGAGACCCCCACCCCACCCCAACCTGTGTTTATTCAATGGAAAATTTCAATAAACAACAAACTTGTCTCTGTTTCTGTGTCTGTTTATAGAAGAAAAGAAAAGGAAGAAGTTTATTTGAATAATCTGGATTCTTCTAGGCTGTGTACTTATTGTGTCAGCACGTCCTGGTCTTTATCAAAAGAATTACATATTTACATTTCAACTTGTGTCGTACTGTCAGAACAGAATCCAGTGAAGTGAAGTGAGGCTGGTCTCAGACCTCAGACTGGGTTCAGTCCCAGGTTTTTCAGATAGTGTGTCCATCATCAACTGGAAATATTAGCATCATCAATGAGGACTGGGCCTCAGGGGCCTCAGGACTCAGGGGACTCAGGGGCCTCAGGACTCAGGACTTCTCTCCTCCCCTTCACAGCGCCTTCTTCTCTTTTTACCTCCTCCCTTTCTTCCTCCTCTCCTGAGTCTTCTCTCCTCCCGCCCTCCTCAGTCTTCTCTCATTTACATAACTCCTCCTTTTCACAGCCTCCCTTGCTCCTCCCTCCCTCTACTCTTTCTCTCTCTCCCCGTCGCCTCCTCTCCTCAGTCATCGCTCCTCCCCTCCCTCCAGTCAGTAGCATGGCGTCTCTCAGCCTCCTGCTGCTCTGCACCGCTCTGCTCCACGCCGCCCAGGTAAGGCCACAGCGTGTTTACATACGTGTTGTATGTGCTCCTACATCGTCACGGTAACATGACGATTACATCACAGGATGTTTGTGTGATGTCGTTTCCATTCGACATATAGATTGACAGTTGAAGGATGTGTGTGTATATTATTCATCTAAATCACTTTACTGTCATTGTGGGGACTCGACTTGTTAGAAACATGAATTATCAGGACCGGTTAAATGAATGGAAGTCAATGGAATGTCCCCTCAAGTGATGGAAACACATCTCTGTGTGTTTTATGGTAAAGGTTAATGTTGAGGTGTGTTTGTGGGGTGGGGGGCGGGTGGGCGTCGTATAGGGATTTTCATTACGTCGTTGTGAGTCCTCATGAGTATAGACAGATAAGCCTGTGTGTGGGTAGCAGCTGTGGCTGAGGAACAATTTGTTTCAGCTCCTGTCACCATAGCGACAGAGACAGTAACCCACGACAACAGGGCCTTGGGTTACCCAGGATACCCATGGTGTGTGTGTGCTGTTGTTGTTCTAGGTTTGTGAGGACCAACCTGTGTCTCAGTAAGAACCTTTTGTCCGGTCCTCACTGAACCAGACGACATGGTCGGTCGTCAGTCAGGGGCCGGAGTCAGGAAGCAGTGAGACAAATAATAACAGGATATGAGAATGTTTCGATCTGAAGGACCCAATGAACACGAAGATGACACTAACTGTATTACACAAACCACAGCTGAGCCTGAAGTGCTGTCTCCCGTTTCTCCTCATTCCCTCCTGTACTCTCCTTTCTTTGCTTTTCATTTCGAAGCATTTTTTTTTTCACATTCCAACAGAAATCGACATGAACCAAGTCAAGGGTCTTAGAGACTGGAGAGTTTCTTTGCTGTGGCCTGTGACTCGGGATTCGGGTTGATTGAACAGGTCTGTGACCGTGTTCATTTATCGCTGTCTCTGTGTCCCTGCTGTTGTTTTTAGTGACCCCGGACAACAGATCAACCCTAATTGTGACCTTTTGTTGTTTAAGTAAAGTTCTTGTTGCTTCCACATATCTTGTTTAGCCTCTGCAGAGCAGCGATCTTCTCTCATCTGGAGGATGCTGGTGGCAGTTTTGTCTCAACACGTCCTCTTGCATGTTTGTAATTAACAACTGTTTCATTCAGTGTGTTCTCGGTCCTGTTACGTCGGGATTTTGTAGTTTTCAGGTCTGTCATCTGTCTGATAACAGCTCATCTTCCTGTTCTCACTGTGTGTAATCTTGCAGTTCACTCCTCTATAAGCTGGTTGTCAGACTGGGAGCAGCTTCCACGTCTCCAGATGTGAGTCAACCTCTGCACAAACTTCAGTGGAGGGAAAGTTTCTGTTTTTATATGAAAACAGAGAAACTGTATCACATCTGCACCGGTATGAAACACGCAGCTCTAAAAGCTGAACCCTGCAGTGACTCATTACTTTGTCTCCTGCCTCCTGCTGCATCATAACTGTACTCTGCTGCAGTCTGTGAGATATTACTGCCATAAATCACCTCGTCTGTTTGTCTCTGACAAACAACAAAAATCTGCAGCAGGAAATTAAAGCTGCTTCATATCTAATCACTTTACAGCAGCAGGGAGTTACTGTGGATCTCCATCATCATCTTCTATGGAACTACTCAGTTTCTGTCCTGATGTAGAACAAATGTACTTAGTTGAACTTAGAGTTCAGATACCTGTAATATTTAGATTTTATCATATTAAACCTGGACAAAGAGAGAACAGAGAAAGACCCTCTTCACTTGTTCCACAGATGTGTGATGTGGTCTCAGGTGTCACTGTTCCGAGCTCTCCCCCGACCACCTCGGGCTTCCTCTGCCATATGACTCTGTTCTTGCTGATTCACTGCTCTAACTGCTGACTGAGTGTTTAATATCAGTCATTCGAACGTGCTCATCAACGACTCGTCTTTGTTTGGCTCCTTCGCACTATGCAGACACACACTCAGGCTCAATCAAATTAGGGAATCGGGAACGGAGCAGCTTGTTACGCTGCCATGGCAACAGCACGTTTCCATGGACACCGTCAGCATCCTCACAACACGAACGCTAATAACAGACCTAATGTGGCGTAAACGGTTTATCTGCAGCCTGGCGTTCTGGTCCAACGCTCAGCAGAGTATGGACCGGGTCTGGGGAGAGAACCTCTTTGAGTACTTGCTGATACTAAGTACTTGTTGGAGTACTACTAAAGTACTCAGTACTACTCAGCTAAAATTTGAGTCGGTTAAATAGAACCTGCACTATCCAACACGTGACAGGAAGCATTTGACCTAATCAAACAGATTCAATCAAAAAGTCACAAACGTAAAGCAGGTGGGAACTCACCTGTCTGTGACGACAGCCTGTCCTGTCTCAGCTCTCGCTCAGGTGAACTGTTGGTTCTGACTTGGACTGTTCTTTATCTTCATGGTGCAGTTTTTGACCTGGATACTGATTAAACCAGTAACTGGACCTTCCAGATCCAGGTGTGTGTACACCATGACATTTTGTATCTGTTGTACCCCTGACCTTTGGCCCCTCCCCTTCAGTCTTTACCTGCAGCTCGCGGCGGGGGGCGTGGCATAGACGTGTCGGTGGGTGGAGTCCGACGTCAGCGCAGAGACCTCCATAACATGCTGCCTTATGAGGACCAGATGATGTCATATCCTGTCTCACATGGGAGGGGAGGCGTCAGCAACCTGTACTACCAATCAGATGACTGGAAAGGGAGGGGCTTGGACCAAGCCCTGCAGCGATTGGTGGAGAGAGACCAGAGGCGGGAGCTTGAAGAGGAGCAGCGAGCAGGTTGGAGGAGACGCGACCAACCATCATGTTCTCCACACATAACGTTTTTGAAACAAATGAAGACATCGACTATTTTCTTGACATGTTTTATTTTAATTTACACATTATAGTTGTTTTCTCAGCCAACGGCAGCTGTTTCAACATCCACCAGTTTAGTTAATAGTTAATAACTTTCATTAGAAGTTCACAGTTCACTTTTAGACATTTATTAAAAATATTTAATATTTTATACTTGGCATCACTTTGACTCTTTAATCTTCCATAATTCATGTTTAGAATTGAATTCAAATTACGGCCAATGAACCAATCAAATGTCTCCACAGCCTACCTGGCTGCTCTGCTCCGCCTACTGAGCGAGGCAGAGAGTGCCGGATTGGTCGGTCCAGGAGACTTGGAGGTGGTTGAGGAAGAGCAGGATGAGGAGGATGATGAGGGGCCACCGGGAGACTTTCAGGGCCCAGCTCCCCCAGACTACCGTGAGACTGGGCAGGGAATGAGCATGGGGAGACCCTCGGCTGCCTGGTGGGGCCCCTTGGAGCCCCAGCTGGCACAGGTCCTGCTGGACAGGTGAGTTTTTTATATTTAACAGCAGTATGATGAAGAGTATTTAGATGAACATGAGAAGATCACACGGATCTTGTCACTGCTGAGCTCCTACACGTCCACACATGATCAGACAGAACTGAAAAATGTCAGGTCCCTCAGATGCTGCTGGTTGTCCTTCCAGCTCCTCCATAAATGTCCAACACATGTGAAACATGCTGGTACTGCACTGAACCCCCACAGCTCTACAAACAGAGCGCATCATACCGATTATTAACAGGTTACTGAAACAACATGTCACAATGTCACGGTAACAGTAAATAACGACAACACACTGTGTCCTGTGTGTCAGGATGGACCCTCAGCTGGTTCAGAGTCTGCTGGAGCGAGCGAGACAGGAGCGACTTCAGCAGACAGGTCGAGTTTCATCGGGATTGAACCGGGAGGCTCTGAGGTGATCACATGGAAGATCACGTTTAAACTGATCAGCGTTTGTATTGATCATCAGTCAATTAGAACTCACTTAAAAAAGTGAAAACTAAACATTCACATCAAGTGATTTTACTGTTGTTTTTCTCCACATGTCTCACCTGAGCTCTAACGGTACCTGTCTCCTCCTCAGACATCTGGTTGCTAAGATACTGTCCAGCATCGGCCCTAACAACATCCCAGCAATGTCATCCACTCGCCGAACCAGAAGGGACCTGTCAATCACTGCAGCTCAGCCTGTTAGCTCCACCCACAGGAGAACCAGACGTTCCCTTGACGACATGGCTCCTGCATTGCCTAGCAACAATCCCCCTCTCCTCAGGGTGAAGAGGCTGGAGGATGATGCAGAGGAGGAGAAGCTCCACTCCCCTGTCGCTGGGCTCCAGAGGATGAAACGCATCGATACCATGTCAACCGGCGATGTGGAAGAATTGAATCATGGGAGTCGTAAGCGCCAGAGGAGAGCCCTGAACTACGACCCCCAAATCCTGATCGATCAGATTCTGGACTACATGAGGGAGTGATAGGAGGAGGAGAGGAAACAAGAAGAAGAGGAAGAGGAGAAGAATAAGGAAGAGAAGGTAGAGGACGGAAAGGAGAGGAAACAAGAGGGAGGATAAAGGAAGGAGGAAGAGAAGAAGGAGTAGGAAGAGGAGGGAGGGAGAGGAGGAGGAGGAAGGAAAGGAAACAAGAAAAAGAGGAGGAAAAAGAAAGGAGGAAGAGCAGAAGGAGCAGGGAGAGGAGCTATGTTCTGTCATCTTTGAGTTTTTCTTTTTTGTGAACGTTCACTTTTTTGCTGCTTCTGGTGAAAACGTGTGATCAGTTGTTAAAACTAAGAAATGATGAAGAGTCAACAGGTTCGTTTACGCACCTGGAAATTCCAGGTGATTTCCCAAAGTTTCCTGGAACATTCCTGGAAAGGAAAACATGATTTGATATTATTTCTAATAAACGGTTTAATCAGCAGTTTATTCTATTTTCTCATTAATGTGGAACTAAGATTAGAACAGTTGTTGTTCTTAAACTCAACACAACTCGTGACACCTTCAGAAGCTTGTCTGTATTTGACCTTCATCAAAACTAAACGTCACCTTCAACTTGTCCTTGACAATTGATCAGATCTCTGATATTTGTATTGAGTTGGGTGAGAAGTGACTACATTACCCATAAGCCTCAGTGGTGACTTCCTGTGTGTTCTCTGAACCACAGCACCGGAAACTGATCCAAAAAAGCGAATCGATTTAAATTAGTGATTTTTTCCATGGCGTTCTGTAAAGACAAACCTCACCATGGTAACACAGCCTGAATCTGATTGGAGGATTAATGCAGCGTTGTCAGGAGCAGGGATGGATTAGGAGAAAATGCCCCCACCTTCACACACCAGCTCCCCAGCCTGCAGAGACACCAACAGTCTGAATGTTATTTGTTCATTTTTGTGTCTGTTTTTTTTTAATTTGCCGTTTCTTTTCATTTCTTGTCTATTTGTGGTCTTTGTTTTATTGCTTCAGGGTTATTTTTGTGGTCATTTTGCATCTTTGACAGCGACTTCACGCGGGGCTCTGCCTCCCCCCCTCTTTGTTGCCTCTAATCCAGCCACGCCTCTGACTTCTCTGTGGCTTCTTATTAAAAGAACTTTCACACCGAGTCCAGTTTCCCCCAATCAGTGTGATCTGTTTCTGGAAAATAACATCAGCTGATCGATGGTGGGGGTAACCATGGCAACAGCTCATCAGCTCTACGATTGGTCTGTTCTTGTTGCATTTGTGTACTTCAGCTTGTGTGCAGCAGCTCTGTCAGTGTGAAAATAAAAACCTAATTTATGTCACCCTGAAATAAAGTCAGTGTCCATTACAAACTGTGTGAGCTCGTTTGTCTCTGTTAACTAAACTGTAACGACTTTTACACTAATTAAAATCAAATCATTGATCTACACAAATTGTTATTGCTGCAGAAATGCTGCATTATTCACGAGAGGTTTCAGTAAACAGTGGAAAGACCGGATTCTAAGAAAGCACAGTGTTTCTTAGAAACAGGAGAAAAGCGTCTTTAAAGAGCGTCCAGCTGTACAGGTGTTAGCTGTTGTTTCTCTGCCTTCTCCTGAAAATAGGTGAAAGTGACTCTACCTGGCCATCAAAACAATGACCTCACACAAGTTCATCGTAACGTGGTGACATGAAACTGATGAGCCCTAACCCTAACTGAAGGAGCTACTCCGACTGTTATTGGCTCTTGCTGATGGCGCTATAGTAGAATAATTCACAACAACAAGCTTGATTTGTTTCTGATCAAATATATAATTATTATAAAACTGTGAATAAACCACAGACACAGTTTCTTGTCACACATGCAGGAAACAAACCACAGTCAACACAATCAAATCCAACCATTAAACATGAACTTAACAATGGTTTTCCTTTCTTCTGTGAGGCTGCAGGAGATTTGACAGAGACACAAGGAGCAAATCAATTATCATATTGATTATTTGGCACTGAATAAAGTGTTACCCCAGTTACATCATGCGTTGAATTGATTTAACAGACCTGTTTTCAGTTTAGTGAAAATTCACCTGTAAGTCTGATAAATGAGTAAATGATAGATGATATCATCCAATAGATGATACTGTAATCAGGGGTTTATCAGCTGAGTTTCCTCCTGAGGTGGAAGCTGCTGTAGAAATAGATAATTAGCAACAATATAATGTAAAATACCGTAAGCATGTTCATTTCCAGACTCTGTAATATGATATGTACTATCTGTAAATATATACTGAGGTCCCTCCACTGTACATTGGTGGGGACTGTGTTAAGAGGGTGTCAGACTTCCGCTTCTTGGGGGTCCACATAGAGGAGGATTTAACCTGGGGAGTACACACCTCTGAGCTGATAAGAAAGGCCCAGCAGAGACTGCACTTCCTAAGGGTACTTAGGAAGAACAACATCTCCCAGAGACTGCTGGTGTCCTTTTATCGATGCTCTATTGAGAGCATCCTCACGTACTGTGTGTCTGTGTGGTTCAGCAGATGTACAGTGGCTCAGAGGAAAGCTCTCCAGAGAGTGATCAAAACAGCACAGAGGATCACCGGTTCCCCTCTCCTCCCTCTAGAAGAACTTCACAGTTCCCGCTGCCTCAAAAAAGCTCAAACCATTCTCAGGGACACTACACACCCTGGACACTCTCTCTTTGAACTGTTGCCATCAGGGAGAAGGTTCGGGTCCATCAAAACTAGGACTGACAGATTTAAGAAAAGCTTTTATCCAGTAGCAATAACTACATTAAACACTGTAAAGAACGGACTATAGAAACTAGTACTGTAACTGTGACAGTATGCTCACTTGTGGGAGTGAGAGCTGGTCCGGAGCACAATGTGATGTTCTTTGATTACTTGAAGGGTTGTTTGTGTCTTATTTTGTCTTTTGACTGTCTCTGATTATTTATTCTGTTTTTTTTTTATTCCTTTTCATTCTATATATATATGGCACAGACTGGTTGGCACCTTAATCTCGTTGTACGATGTTGCAATGACAATAAAGTTTATCTTTATCTTTATCTTTATACACGTTACGCTATGAAAATCATAGTTTTCTACAGTTTTAACAGTTTTTCAAGGCAACTTTTGCTAATAAACGACCATCAGCCTGGAAGACGCTACATGAGTTTCGTCTGTGTGATTAGCCTAGCTTAGCACAAAGACAGGGAAGCAGGGGGAAACTGTTAGCTGGCTTAGCACTAAGACATGTGCTAATTTACAGAGTCTGGGAGAAAGATAAATGCTGTTTACCAATAAAGTAAATTATAGTTTACCAAAATAACACAATATGTCCTAAATCGATAACATCACTTAGCTGGATTTGAATCTGAAAGCTCCTGCTGATTATAAACTGTTCACAACACAGCTGAAGAGACTCAGAGACCAGTCAGATGTGGTCCGCTTTCCAATGTGGGCCCAGATCTGATTCATATCAGAGACAGAGAAAGACGGAGCTCGGCCAGACGACGGAAACGTTACAGAACGTAAGAAGCTTCTATAAAGCAGTCGGGCAGACACGACAGGATTACTTCATTTCAACTTGTCCTTAACAGGTCAAACATCTGGTCCCACTTCTCGTTCTAGTCTCACTGGAACTAGTTAATCTGTTATATAGACACTTCACACAAAGACTACTGGGATGTTCAGTACATGGTGTCAAATCTTATCTTGTCCCGTTGTTTTTTTGGTCTTCATTCACCGCTTTTCGTCCTCCTTCTCTGCGGTCTCCAGTTAACCAGGTGATGATGATGAGAGGAGCAGGAGGGACGTGATATTTAGCTCCTCCAGGAGATCGGGAGGAAACAAAACATCCCTGAAGGGGAAGAAGCGTTGAATGTTTGTGTGAAGAGCTGGAGATGGAGAGTGGAGGTAGAAGAAGAGACTCACCTGGTGACATCATGCTGACATCAGCAGACCTGTGGTCACTGCAAACAGAGTCCCGTGATTAAGCTGTGACATTAAAGGTTTGTCAGTGCAACTAAACCTCATGTCCCCCAACCCCCTCCCTCACCGTCCTTGGCATCTGGTGGCAGCAGAGCGTCCTGTCTGTTGGCGAGGACAAATGCCAATGTAGCCAAGATGGCGGCGTCCAAAATCCCCAGGATGGCCAGGATGTAGGCCCAGTGGACTGAACAGTTACCTGGAGAGAAGCTGCCCACCTGGAGACAGAGACATCAACACAGGTCAACTGTCTTTAATACAGGATCACAGCAGGAGCTGGATTCAACCGCTGGTCGGACGTTCAGGGAACTTTAACCGACTCACCGAGTCTCCACACAGAGCTCTCATCTCTGGACTCTCCCACGAGTCTGGAAACAGAAGACAAGCCAACGCCAGACAGAAACCTGAGGAGACCGAGACAAAGACTAGTGACGGCAGAGTCCTCACACAATCAGCAGTGTCCAGCAGAACCAGCTACTGACCCGCAGTGAGCTGCAGCCAGGCGCAGATCTTGTAGACAGTGGCAGCGCTGCAGAACCTGAAGAGACACAGACAGAGGACGCTGGTCCACACGGCCCACAGAGACACTCCCACCAACACTGCCACGGACTGGAAGGACGCTAAAGGAGAAAGGCTGGACAGACTGCCACGACAGTCTGGGACCGGCCGGTCCGAGTCCACACACACCTGACAACACAGGGACAGGGGCAGGTATTAACAGGTTCAAAATATTAAAGGCTCGGTTCGTCTCTCCAGGCGTCTCCTCTCACCTCAAACAGTCCCAGGGTGCCGCTAACATGCGGGGACGGTCCTGTCCCATGGTGATGGACTTCTGCAGTGCCAACCCACGACGGCTGAACCAGGACAACCACCTGGATGATAGCAAAGCAGAGCGTACAGACGGCCCAGAGAACACCCACAGCCCGGGCGCTTCGGATGAACTCGGTCTGGTAGAGACGAGAGAGGTCGGCGAGGGGGGGCGACACCGACATGACTGACAAAAAGACGGAGACAAAGAGTCAGAATCAGAAACCACTGTCAGTAAAACCTGATCCTCAGCTAAATCCACATCCTGGGATTTTAGGATGTCTAACAAACATCCCAGTCATCCTTTCACATGGATCACGTTCTTTTCTCTCTCTTCCACTCAGGCCAACCGGTCGAGGCAGATGGCCGCCCACTCTGATACTGGTTCTGCAGGAGATTCCTTCCGTTAAAGGGAGTTTTTAGGTTTTCTATATAATTCAGTAATAAAATAATACAACCACATTCAAATTAATATAGTCGCTGGGTCATGTTACCATCAGCCACTGTTCACTGTCTGGTTTATCACAAGGAGTCTTCAGGGATCCCTGAGTCCGGACCCAGTGATTCAGGGTAGACTGCCGCCGCACATGTGCATCAGGAAAACATTTCGTTTTAATTCACATTAAAAACCTGAAATCTCTCCTTTACTAAAGTCCTCCGGTCCCGAACAAACGGTCCGGTTCACAGAATCACTGCAGCGGATCCAGGTCCAAAGGTGAATTGTACACGACCGAGCGTCCGTGAACATCTCACAGACGGAACCAGGCCGGAGTCTGGACCGGGGTCTGGACCGGTCACATTTTACGTTAACGCGTTTTAAAGAGCAACGAACGGATCCGGTAAGAACGACCCGCTGAGACCCGAGAGAAGGAAAAACGGAACAAACCTGCGGCGGGAGGAGGTCCAGCTGTCTGTCTGCCTGCCTGTCTGTCTGCAGGATGGGAGGATGGAGGACGACGGCCGCTCCACGGACCCGGATGTGGATCCGGTTCTGCAGAGAAAAAACGAAGATGTGAAAAATTCAAATGAAGGAGACGCTGAAACGAGGGACAAAGAAAAACCGAGATTTACCTGAGAATCAGCAGGAGACACAGGTGAGAGCTGGGACAGCGCCACCTGCAGCCCAACAGCGGAACCACCTGTGTGTACTGACGTCAGAGTACTATAACATTTGAATACTATAACATTTGTGTACTTCATTAAAGTAACTCTGAGCAAAACACTTCAACCAACAGAGTATTTTATACTGTGCTCCAAAGTATCTAAAGTGTACGTGTTGTACTTGTTGTAATATCACCTTTGTTTAAAATGAAGATAACAGTTTGTACTTTTACTTAGGTAATTTTATGTTTTTTAGTCATTGATGGAATTTAAAGTACAATTACACACTACATTTTTACCTTAAAACATTGTAGTAATATTTGTTTACTCTTTCTACAGTAAGTACTTGAACACAGTATTTAGGACAAAGTCATTTAGTTAAATTCAAATTAAAGTGTAATAACATTGCTTTGGCTCAGTACTAGTAGATTTCAGTAAATTATACTTCATGTCAGTAATACTGTACATTACTACTGAATGCAGGTCTTTGATTGTAGTAGTGGTACTTCAGTAACAGATTTCAGGAGCAGTTCATCACTACTACATTACCCAGAATGCCTTTCACACAACTAAAGACACACTTTCGCTCAGGTCTTCTGTTCAGCGTCTTGATTTTAAAGTGAGACTAAACTTTCTGTTGAACAAATTGAAAGTGTCTACTGAACCAAATATGTAAGATGAGGTTTTATCATGTTTATCCTGACGCTGCTGTTGAACGACGTATGAAGCTTTGCAGAAGAACGACATCACATTGATGTTTAATGAAACTCTGATACAGAAGCAGAGAACAGGATGTGACAGCACAGAGAGCAGCTGACGCAGCACAAACATCTTTAAGCTCAGGTGCAGAAATCAAACGTACCTGTAGAAGATTTTAAACTATTCTGGGACAGAACCCGTTTCTGAAGTTTAACTCTTATCTTCCAGATAAGCTTGACACAGTTTGGCTGTAGACGATGATCAACAAATAAAACTTCTGAATCAACTTCCACCTAATTAACCAAATTAACAATTAAAACATTTTTTTCCATGTTTGTGTGCAAATTCAATTATTAGCACAATTAGCAGTGTCTGACTTTCTCCATCTTTTTCAGAAATATCCTCAGAATTTACATAAAGAAAAACAGAAAGTTACCAAACAGTTAAAGAGGTGAAATCAGTTTGTGCTCAAATGATTTATTTGACTGAACTTTTTGTCTTAAACTGCAACGGTGTTAAAATGGCACATTACAAAATAAAAGTCATGCGCCATCGCCTCCTCATGGTGTGACTCAGCAGCTGATCAGTCACTAAAGGGACAATCACAGATAATTAGTACAAATACTGAGAAATAAATTAAATACAAAGTGAAACTGCAGATTTTAGTTTTTTTGTTTAAAAACGAAATGTGCTGCTGCACAGGATTTTCAAAATAAAAGTGTCTGCTGATGACCGGTCACATTTTCAGGGAATTGAACAGACAACCTGTGATGAGTTTTAACAATGATGATGATGATGAAGATCAGCACCATTCTGAAGTAAAAATTCTAATTTAAAACACAAAATCTTTGTTTTTCTTTTTGTTCTGTTTTCGGCAGTTGTGGGACACTGTAGACCTCACTGGGTTCAACTACGATTCCCACAAAGCACCACTACTGCTGGTATCCATGGAAACACACCGTACAATCACACCCATCTAAAGTAAGACAGACAAACAGCTCCAGCTTTCTAGTTTTTACACGGTTTCTCCTCTTCATCACCTCCTCGTGCTCTCAGCTCCACGGAGGGATCTCCTCTCCGAACTTGGCGCCGTGAGCGGCGTTTTTAGCTTCATACAGAACCTGAACACAGAAACGAGACATGTCAGTGTGAAGACGAGTTCACGGTTCAAATTCGGACGTTAATTAGAGAATATTAGTATTTATCAGCTGTTACATTATTATGTTCAGATGCTGTCACCTCATCTCAGGTAGGTTCAGGTAGGACTTACCTGGTTGTGGATGTAGGCCTCACACAGGTAGCACCACACGGAGAGGTCAGCGAAGCTCAGGACCAGAGGATGTTCAGACACGACGCCGTGAGTCACCATGTGCTCGTTAATGTAACGCCCACAGAACACCTGAGGACGGCAGAGAGGACAGGTGAGACTCTATGACATCATCACTAACAGCTAAGACTCTATGGCATGGTCACAGTAAGACAGGTGACCTGGTAGCATGTGAGACAGATCCAGTTCTCAGCATCAGAGCCGCAGTCCTGACACGGCAGGAAGACGTCAATACCTGAGAGAGGGACGGGCTTAACGGCGTCCAGGTGAGGACACCAGGACAGAGGATCAACCACGTACAGAGTGGACTGAGGACAAAGAGACAGGCTGGTTAAAGACAGACAGGTCAAAGAAAGACAGGTCAGAAACAGAGAAACACTTCAAAGACAGACAGACAGGTCAAAGACAGACAGACGGGTCAAAAACAGAGAGACAGGTCAAAGACAGTTCAGAGACAGACAGACATATCAGAAACAGACAGACAGAGAGAATAAAGACAGACAGGTCAGAAACAGAGAGACAATTCAAAGACAGACAGACGGGTCAGAAACAGAGAGACAGGTCAAAGACAGACAAGTTACTGACTCCGTCTGTCTGTCCCCCCTTCAGCTCCAGACTCATCTCAGCCTTCGACCAACCACATGCTCCCTCCGGCTCTGGCTCCGCCATCGCTCCACCAGCAGCGTCGTCTCCAACGGCAAGTGCCTCAGAGGCTGCCATGGCAACAGCCTGTGAAGAGTTATTACCATAAACTTATTACACAGATTGATGAGAGGAAAAAAAACAGAAATACTGTGTTGCCGTGACAACAGATGGGTGGTGACTGAGTGAATGTCTTCCACCGACCAACACTCAGACTGAGTCTTTTCGGTACAGAGTTTGGAGCTTATCACATGTTGTAGGTTAGGACAGTAAAAGTGTTTCTGCAGGTCTGACAGATGAAAAGATGCTAAAACCACCATGACATCATAAAAACTAAGGGAACTGAGGGTTCACACCTACAGGATTTAGTTCGATTAAATCGGACTCAAGTTCGTTTTCCCTCTTAGTGCGGTTCGTTTTGTCCGGTGTGAACACGGTAATCACACTCGGGTTTGCACCAAAACACCGCACCGAGACCCCCAAAATGAGGTGGTCTCGATCGGCATCACTTAGCAAACTCTGGTGCGGTCCTCCTGGTGAGAACGCGTACTGAACCAAAACAGGACCAAACGCTATGAATCACATGATTTGAGGGCTTTGGGTAGTGTGTAGATTTTACTTTTTTTTTGTTTGTCCACCAAAAACATGCTGTCTGATTAATGGAGGACAAACGTGGAGACGTGAGGAGGTGACGTGTCTCACAGACACCAGGTCTGATGTAACGTAACAAACAATAATCAGCAGGATCAAGGACCAACCTGTGTTAACATTCATAGTGAACTCATCTCTCTCCTGTCACACAAACGTACAGTAGAACAACACTTCACCTTCTTCTATATTTACCTTTTCTGTTCCCGCGGCAGAAACATCTGACCAATAAGCGGAGAGGACGTTCTCACGTAGTTTCAAGTGACGTGTTTTGGTTCGTTTGGATTTTTACTGTGAAACGAAAACGAACCGAGAAGAAACTGCTCCAATGTTACAAACTCATCAACTGATTCGGACCAAAGCAAACGAATTAAGGTGGGAAAGCGAACTTAATAATCACCTCATAGTTCCATATTTTCCCAGCAGAACTCTCCGTTCTCAGGCTGCAGGTTTATTTGTGGTTCCTAGAGTTTCCAAATGTAGAATGAGAGGCAGAGCATTTAGCTACCAAGCTCCTCTCCAGTGGAACCAGCTCCCAGTTCAGGTTCTGGAGGCAGACAACCTCGCCGGTCTGTCCGTTTCTGACCTGTCTGTCCGTTTCTGACCTACCTGGTCCTATCTTAAAATTAAAACCATCAGGAAAGTGAGACCCCTGTTGAAGTAACGTCAGCCCCAGGTCAGTCCTGCTGTTTTCTATATTTATTTCCATTTATCAAACTGACCCATTAAAGCAGCTGAATTCTCTGTGATCAGCTCCTGCTTGCAGTGTGTCTTGGACAAACTGACAACAATCACTGTTTACAAAGAAAACACTGAAGTTTACTGAAGCGGACTGATGAGAAGCTAAAACTATTTTTTGTGTCCACTCACCTGAGGCAGCGTGCTGTCTGCTGATTGGCTCTGCTCAGGTTTGGCTGCTCTTGATTCCACCTTGACTTCACCTTCACAGGTAACCTCTGGACTTAGACGGACCTTTGGCCTCGCCCCGCCCACTGGAGTGGATGTAGCAGGAATTTGACTTATGTCCAAACCAGCCAATCCCTGAGTGAGCTGGTCCAGGGTGCGCTCCATCTGATTGGATGACAGCAAACAAGTGGAGACACAGATACAGGTGTTTTTTTTATAGAATTAAATCATATTTCATTCTCATTAACTTTTTTAAATCTCTGGGTTTCTGACCAATGTGTCCTCCGGTCCTGTAGGAGGCAGTGGTTTGTCGGACTTCCTGCCTTTCCCTTTAGAACTGCGTTTACCACGATGCTTTGTGGAGGTCAAGGACACCCGTACAGACTCTGGGACTGAAAGACAGCACAGGTAGTTCAATAAAGAAATAGTTCCTATATACAATCAGTTAAACACTAGATAAAGAAAATAAATTAGAATAAAAAAAAAACAAAAACACTTTGAATAAAACTTGGAACAAATCAAATACAATAAAACTGAATTATGAAATAATTAAACACGATAAACTAAAAACTTAAGTTAAATCGAATTAAGTTAATAAAAATCTAGCTAAACACAACCAAACAACAAAGAAACTAAAGACAAACATGAAATAAATTCTGAACTGACTGTGAATCCTCAGCGACCTCCAGTAGGGGGCGTGGTGACGGATGACCTCGTTGATTGTTGCCACAGCACTTTGATGAGGAGGGGGCAGGGGGGTCACCAAGGAGGGAGGAGGGTCTCCTAGCAACACGCTGGTGCACATCGCCATGGCGTCAGAAATGGACGACAGGTTGTAACCTCCCTGAAGAGAGAGACAGGTGAGCTGCGCTGTTTACGCTTCAGAACAGTCACATGTAAAAAACAAAAAGGGCTTCAACACTTAGAACATATTTGTTTTCAGTCCTGGGGACTACGAATAAAACTGGTTCTAATTCCTACATGGTTCCACTGTGAAATCATAATGTTATGGGTATACCCCCAGCCTATCAGCGCACATAAAGGTTGAGATGATGTCAGATCCCAGTGCAGGTTCGGGAGCCAGACACGCTCTCTACATTTAAGACTAGACTTTAATCTTTCCTTTTTTATAAAGCTTATAGTTAGAGATGGATCAGGTGACTCTGAACCATCTCTTACTTCTGCTGCTATAGGTTAGTCTGCTGGGGGACCTCTACTGATACACTGAGCTCCTCTGCAGGTATCCTCCTCCTTGGAGCTGTATATATCCAGAGTCCAGTTACTGGTCCTACCAACCTGTCAGTGTTTCTGTGCTTGTTCTTGTTCTTGTTTTTGTTGCCTGCTGTTCTCTTCTCTCTCCTCTTTCCACTCACCCCAGTTCGTTCGAGGCAGATGGTCGCCCACTATGAGCCTGGTTCTGCTGAGGTTTCTTCCTCTAAAGTGAGTTTTTCCTCTCCACTGTCTCCTGGTGCTGCTGAGTTGGGGTGTTGGGTTTTCTATATAATTCTGTATCCAGTTCTATTCTGTAAGGTCTTAAACCTTAAACACTGTAAACTGCCTTGAGATGATTTCTGCTGTGATTTGGCTCTTCACAAAAAACAAACAAACAAAAAAAAAACTTAGAACTGAATTGACTTGATTACTGGACTTTTCTGGGTTCTGTCTTTGTGAGCAGCTTCAGTCCTCTTTAGGATGTGGTACCAAATCAAGTTCTCGTTAAACCTCACCCCATGTTGCTTCACATCACTACTCACCTCCAGGATGAGAAGGACCCGCCCCTCAGCCAGTGACATCAGCATGTGTGTAAGGTGGGCGTATCCCTCTGGGGTCACATGATACCCACCCAGAGGATCCCCCTGAGCTGCATCAAACCCGGCGGACACCAGAACCAGGCCAGGGTTAAACTGTAGAGAGAGGACCAGCCAATCAGATCAACTCCATTAGGTCTAGCGGACGTGTGCGTGTGTGCTGTTACCTCTGTAGCAATCGGCATGACAACATGGTGAAATGCAGCGAGGTAGTCAGAGTCACCCATCTGTCCTCCACTCCAGGCCACATTGACATTAAACCCCGCCCCTTTGGAAACGCCCACACGATCGGGGGCGGCATCCTCGGAAGAGGGAAAGAACGTCCCGTTGTCATAGCGATGAAGGGAGATGTACAGTACACTAGAGACAGAGATGGTTCATCATCACTTCACGTAAATTTAAACTCCACCTGACGAATAACATCACCTCATTGTCCTCACCTGTCATCATCCTCGAACATGTGCTGTGTCCCGTTGCCATGGTGAACATCCCAGTCCAGGATGAGGACTCTCAGTGGCGCATCATGTGAGATTGTCTGGGCGTGGCGAGCAACGAGCGCTGCCGTGTTGAAAAAACAGAAACCACAAGGAGAGTCTCTCTCTGCGTGGTGACCAGGGGGGCGGACGATCGCTACGCCATTACTCACCTGAACAGGTAAACAGTTTTATTCATGTGGTTTCTAATATTTACGTTTTACATTCACACTGAACTAATGTGCCACCTGATATGCAGTATTGTGCAAAAGTCTTAGGCCACCATTATATTTTTTTAGTTTGGCACTTCTATTACAACCATATACATATTTATTTCTTAGTCTCTTCATTAGAATACAACTAGAGCACATAGGACATACACTGCCCGTCCAAAAAAAAACACCTGGATTTTAACTAAGAAAACAGGAAATTAGATCATTTCTGCATGGATGATTGTGTTTCAGTTATTTAATCCTAACTGATGCAGTGAGTAGCTTCTCATTTCTTAGACAACCATGTCTGAAGACACATCCTGTGGTTGAGGAAAAGATGTTCATCTGTTTCAGAAGGGTCAAATTATTGGAATGAATCAAATAATAAATCTGAGGAGATGATGAAACTACTAAAACCGGGTTAAGAACTGTCCAATAGAAGAGGGTCATGTGGTCTGATGAGTCCAGATTGACCCTGTTCCAGAGTGATGGAGCATCAAGGTAAGAAGAGAGGAGGTGAAGTGATGCACCCATCTTACCTAATGTCTACTTTACAAGCCTGTGGAGGCAGTGCTATGATCTGGGGTTGCTGCAGTTGGTCAGTTCCAGGTTCAGCAACATTATGTGTTCAAAGAATGAGGTCAGCCGACTACATGAATCCAGGTTATTTAATGGATTTTTTCTTCCATGATGACACAGGCATATTCCAAAATGACAATCACAGGATTCATCTGCCTTAAACTATGAAAGAGTGGCTCAGGGAGCAGGACACATCATTTTCACACATGGATTGGCCACCACAGAGTCCAGAACGCCATTAAGAATCTATGGGATGTGCAGCATCCGACTCTCCATCATAAATACAACTCTCTCTGAACGAGAATAAATAGTAAATTAAAACTAAACATGTTCCAACTAAATATTAGAGTGTGTATCTTTTTGGACAGGCAGTGTATACACAGTATTAGAAACGCCAAAATATTAGGAAAAAAAACTGCTTCAGCTAAAGTGACAAATATTGTGTGTGACCTCTTTAAGGAACAAGGAGAGGTCAAATAAGAAATGAGAGACCAGATGAGAAATTTGATGATCAGTTTCTTCTGTTCATAGACTTCAGCTCAGCATTCAACACCATCATTCCCCAGCAGCTGATTGGGAAGCTGAGCCGACTGGGTCTGAACACCTCCCTCTGCAACTGGATCCTGGACTTCCTGACTGGGAGACCCCAGTCAGTCTGGATCGGGAACAGCATCTCCAGCACCACCATGCTGAGCACTGGGGCCCCACAGGGCTGTGTGCTCAGTCCACTGCTGTTCACTTTGCTGACTCACGACTGTGTAGCGATGCACAGCTCGAATCAGATCATCAAGTTCGCTGATGACACGACTGTGGTGGGTCTCATCAGCAAGAACGACGAGTCAGCGTACAGAGAGGAGGTACATCAGCCCTCAGCCTGGTGCAAGGCCAACAACCTGTCTCTGAACGTTGGGAAAACTAAAGAGATGGTTGTTGACTTTAGAAGAGCAAAGAGTGACCACTCTCCACTGAACATCGATGGAGCGTCAGTGGAGATCGTCAAGAGCACCAAATTTCTTGGTGTCCATCTGGAGGAGAACCTCACCTGGTCACTCAACACCCGCTCCATCAGCAAAAAGGCCCAGCAGCGTCTCTACTTCCTGAGGAAGCTGAGGAAAGCCCATCTGCCGCCCCCCATTTTGACTACATTTTACAGGGGAACCATTGAGAGCATCCTGAGCGGCTGCATCACGGCCTGGTTTGGGAACTGCACCGTTGCGGATCGCAAGGCCCTACAACGGATAGTGAGGACAGCTGAAAAGATCATTGGAGTCTCTCTCCCCTCCATCACGGACATTTACACCACACGCTGCATCCGCAAGGCTACCTGCATTGTGGACGACCCCACCCACCCCTCACACCCAATCTTCACACTTCTGCCATCAGGGAAGAGGTTCCGGAGCATTCGGGCCCTCACAACCAGACTTTTGAACAGTTTCTTCCCCCAAGCCATCAGGCTCCTCAACACACACACAACAAACTGAACTGAGCACACACACTCGCTAGATTTGACATGTTTCCATCTTTCAGTTGTAAATTGTATTCATTTCCGCTACTGGTCGCTGCTGTTTTGTGTTTTGTGTTCTGTTTTTGCACTGTCTTCTGACGTCTGTCTGCACTTTTTCTTTGTGTTCTTGCACTGTTTGCACTAGGTTGCACAGGATGCACTTTATGTGTTTTGCTAGGACAACTTAGCAGTCCTCAGCCCCATGTTTGTCTTGTTGCCGTTTTATGTAGCACCATGGTTCTGGAGAAACGTTGTCTCATTTCACTATGTACTGCTTCAGCTATATGTGGTTGGAATGACAATAAAGCTTCTTGACTTGACTTCTTTGAGAGACCAGAAGTCTGGCAAGGACCTGGCTCAACATCTGGCAGTTTCACTGGGATCCCAACACCTTCCACAGTCTGAAGAAGCTTGATCAGGAAAGTGTTTTTGTGGAAAAATAGCAGCTAAGAAATCACTCTTTGTGTTTCTAGTTGTTCTATTGGAAAAAAATAAAAAATAAATAAATATGGTCGTCATAGCATTGGTAAAAATACAACAAAGCCAGACTTTTGCACAGTACTGTATCTGCAAATAGCATGTCTGTTTAAGTGTGTTACCTGTCCTTCCAGGATCTTGTCCACAGCGTTGAAGCAGCCACCTGCAGCCAGCTGAGCCGACTGGAAGCTCTGGTTGTTGATGTAGATAGAATTGAAATCTTCTCCCAGTTTGTGCAGATCTCTAGGCTTCATCTCAGCTGTGGCCTTCATCTGCTCAATATGCTGCACACTGAACACACACACACACACACACACACACACACACACACACACACACACACACACACACACACACACACACACACACACACACACACACACACACACACACACAGTGTCAGAGAGCCAACATTTACCGTGAGTCCCATAAAAATTCCTCTTTTAATATTTTCACAGCTTCATCTGTGTTTTTATAAAACTTCTGAAATGTGATTAATTACCTGTGACAGACGGACAGCTCCTCCTCTGTTGCTAAGCGAGCTGGTATCCGTTGACAGCGATCAACCAATCCCAGCTGCTGGTGTTTGGAGAAGATTTTGGAGATTCTTTGCGGCTGCTCTGGGTGATGTCTGCAGAGACGCAGCAGGATTATTATCGCACATCATCATGTTTACAGAAGCAGCACAGACCAGGTGACTCACCTATCCCACATGTTCAGGTGCTCCATCATCCTTTCGTCATAAACTAGACCTGTTGTCGTGGCAAAAGAGGGAGTGGGGCTTGCCTGCTTGGAGTTGTCCTCATTGGCTATTGCTCTGAGAACCCTGTCCTCAGACAACTGGATGCCTTCTTCACATGCAACAGGAGAGGCGATCATAAATTCAATATATATATATATATATATATATATATATATATATATACATACATACATACATACATACATACATACATACATACATACGTAAATTCTATGATATATTTGTAAATTGTTAATGTCACAGTCAGGGAGGAGACGAATGGGAAAGAAAATGTTTGAGTTTTGTAAAACCTGCGAGACAAACAGGGAAGAAAAGAGATTTTTTCTTTAGTGTTTGATTATTGAGAGAAAAGCTGCTGAGCTAGGAGCTCATTCCACCATCGTGTGACCACTGAGCTGAAATACTTTGGGCTGTTTCTATGTGGTGTAGGGACTAGATGTTGTTTGGCAGAACTCAATGGGAGAGAGGGATTGCAGACCTGGATCGGGGAGCTCAGGTAGGAAGGTGCTGTTGAGCAAGTGACTGTCAGAGCTTTGAACCTGATGCAGTAGCTACATGAAAGTACTGCTTCTTTTTGGATCATGTGCACATGGCTCAGCTGGTCACCCTGTTAGTAGGGGGGATGCTGTGTGTGAGTCTTACCCAGAACTTGTAGAGAGGCCCAGTGTGGATACAGAGCAGAGATGGTCTGAGAGATCGACTGCAGAGCACTGACAGAGAGAGACAGGTGAATCCCATCATTATGGAGCATGCCAAGTTGGTATCACTGCAGCAAACATGTGATTTATGTTTACTGAAAATGAAAACAGGCTCATATCATGGCAGATCCTGAACCTGTTTTCATGGTTTTCTATTTTAGTGTGAGACTAAGTGCCCTGTTTCTGTGGTTGTGGAATGGTACTGTGGTACTGTTTCTTGGCTTTTGCCTTTCCACAAAAAACATTTCTGGTCCAGCTTCTTTAGGCTGCAGAAGGACCAACTTGGCATCCACATGAAGCTGCCAGATGCTGAACCTTGCTGGACCTCTGATCTTTCAAAGAAGAAACTCTGGGAAACTTCTCATTAGATCTTCCACTTCTGTTTTTGTCATTTTAGCCACATAATGTTAAAACAAACATGTTTATTCTGATATTTTTGTGTATTTTATCACTGTGAACATATTTCCTATGAACACTAGCTGTATTCTAATCATGTGACTACAATAAAAATAGGTTTATAGTTATAACAGCACTGTAAAAGACAAATGTAAAGGTGCCTAAGACTTGTGCATAGTACTGTAAATGGTAAATGTTCTGCTCTTATATAGAGCGTTTCTAACTAACTGGTACTCAAAGCGCTTTTACACTGCGTCTCATTCACACTCACTCTGCTCTACAGTTGACCCGACTCACCGGGGCAACTTGGGGTTCAGTATCAGTATAACACCCAAGGACAATTCAACATGTTACAGTAGGAGGAGCCGGGAATCGAACCACTGATCTCAAGATTGGCAGTCGACCTCTCTACTTTCTGATCACGGACACCTGTGAAAATGGTGTCTACGGATACCCACCCCCTCCCAACAGAACAGGTGTGACTCAGGTATTACCTGTCAGATGGAACGGTGGGCGGAGTCAGAGGAGGGCATGCTCCCCCCAGCAGAGCTCTGACACAAGCTGCAACTCCCTCTGCTGTTGACTGCAGGTTATAACCTCCCTATAAACACAGAGCCCATGTCAACTTTTTACTAAACATCTTCATACCTGATAAAAATCACAGACAAATTTCAGTGAGCATCGTGTTGGTTTCACTCCTCGGAACCCATGTATGCTGAGCTCCCTCTGGGGATATTATAGTAGTAGTATAGTATATATATCATAATTTTATATAAAATAAAGGAACTAAAGCTCCAGATTTTTTAATACAACTTTCACTCACAGTCCTGCAGAATAATCTACAACATCTCCAGCTGCTTTCATAAAATATACAAAACTAACATCATCCTTGTTGTTTTCATCCACACAGAAGTGAAATTAAAAGTTACCATAGATGTGGGAGATGTGAGGGCTTCAATTTTAAAATGAATCAAGATCAATCAAGAAAAGCAGGTGATGCAGTGTGTCAGCAGCTGGAGGTGGATATTATAATCCGTAATGTAAAAAATATTCACCCCTTTGGATGTTTCATCCTTTTACTGACATTATAATCAATCATGGTCAATAAAAGTTGAAGGCTTTGACAAAGAAAATTCAGAAAAATACCTCATTAATGCCAGAGTGAAAACAGGTTTTTACAAAATAATGTCAATAAATAAATAAATAAATATGTGAATAGGTGAAATCAGTGTTTGCATTAATATTTCCCCCCCTTCAGGTCCGTATTTAGTAGATGCATCTTTGGCTGCAATCACAGCATGGAGTCTGTGTGGATAGGTCTCAATTAGGATTGAACATCTGGACACTGGAATTTTTGCCATTCTTCTTTGTAAAGCTGCTCAAGCTCTGTCAGGTTGCGTGGGGATCAGGTGTGAACAGCGCTTTTTAAGTGAATCCCCAAATTATCTATTAGATTGAGGTCTGGGCTTTGACTCAGCCACTCCAGAACATTAACCTTGTTGTCGGTAAACCATCTGTGTAGCTTTCGCGGTATTGCTTTAGGTCATTGTCTTGCTGGAAAACAAATCTTCTTGCCACCGTCGCCCTCGGCTTGTTCATCAGGGACAATCTCATTTCATGATTCATACACATTCACTGTTCATGTACTGTTCTTTGGTTGTGTAAAGCTGCTTTGTGACGATGTCAATTGTAAAAAGCGCTCTACAAATAAAATTGAATTGAATTCTTCCAAGCCAGAGTTGTCTTGCCGACTGAATAAGATTGTCCTCCAGGATTGTCCTGTTCATCTTAACCTCTACCTCAACAATCCTTCCAGGACGGGCTGCCAAGAAGCATCCCCACAGCATGATGCTGCCACCACCATGTTTGACAGTGGGAATGGTGTGTTTGTGGTGATGTGCAGTGTTTGGTGTGCTCCAAACATAGCGTCTTGTCTTATGGACAAAAAGCAACATTTTGGTCTCATCAGACCAAAGAAACCTCTTCCACTGGACCATGGAGTCTTTCACCTGCCTACTGGTGAACTCAAGTCCGGATTTAACAGGAGTTTTCTTCAACAGTGGCCTTTTCCTTACAACAGTTGTTGTATGTACAGTCTCTCCTATCTCAGTTGCTGAAGCTTGTTCCTCCCTCAGAGTAGTCATCGGTGCGTTAGTGGCCATGGTGTAACGGTAGCCAGGAATACTGAATAACCAATGCAAACACTGATTTCACCTTACATATTTTTATTTATTGACATTAGTTTGTAGAAACCAGTTTTCACTTTGACATTAATAAGGTATTTTTCCGATTTTTTTTGTGGAAATGGAATTGATTTGAATTGAATTGAATTGAATTGAATTATATACGTGTGTAACTTAACGAGACTTATGTCGACACATATTACGAAGCTCGATCATCACGTTAACATCAGGTTAATCCAAGAGTTTTACCTCGAGAGCGAGAACGAGTCGACCTTCACCCAAACTCATCAACATGCGAGTTAGGATGTGGAAACACTGAGAACTCACACACATCTCCCCCTGCGTGTGCGCACACACACACACACGCACACACACACACACACACACACACACACAGGAAATATTTTACAACACTGAACCATAAAAATCATGAAAATCATCCATCACTGATCTCAGGTCTATTATTACCTTCTGATCTCCAAGTGCAGCATCAAATCCGGCACAGACCAGAACCAACTGAGGCTGAAACTGACACACACATCTAGTTAATGGATATATTAGAACTACCTATAATGGATCCAATGTTTGAAACCATGGTTTTTGTGCTTCACAGTGTGCGGTATTTCCGCATTTCTGTAGACATACGTCAGTCATCTCTCTGCACTGTTTATCTTCTAATTATAACTTCAGAAGTTTCCTTTTTTCTCCTCCTCGAACATCATGCTGCTTAAAATTATTCTGAATAATAAACACAGTTTTTCTCTGACTTGTTCGAAGAAGGTTAACATCACCAATTTCTGATCCAAAATTTCTAGATCTTTGAATTTGCAAATATTGTTAATGTTAGCAGCTGGTTAGTGTAGTGGTAACATCACCGCCTCCCATGTGGGAGACTGGGGTTCGAATCCCAGCTGTGGCCTAACACCAGTAGGGGTCCTTAGGCAAGACCTCCTCACGCTGCCCTGCCTACCCTTGTAACTTGTAATGACTTGTAAGTCGCTTTGGATAAAAGCGTCTGCTAAATGACTAAAATGTAAATGTAAATGTTTGAAGTTGAACAGCTCAGAACCAGACGTCTCGTCCTCCACCATAATATTTGTTCTCATTTCATGTGAGCTGCACATCACAGCTAAGCGCAACTATAATCTCTGTAACCTGTCTGTTGTCGCCTCATTTCTACTGCCTGGGTTTAGTCTTGATCGTGTGTGCTTCTGTCTTGTGTATGTGTGTGTGTTACCTCATAGGCCACAGGCAACAGCAGCTGCTGAAAGGCAGCGATGTAGTCTGCGTCGGTCATCCCTGTCTGAATAAAACACAGGATGAAGAAGTAAAACTGCAGTGTTGTGTACTAAGGTTGAACTGAGAAAAAACAGCTCTAATGGTGAAATCATCATCTCTTCATCAGTTTTTGCTGAATTTGATTCAGCAAGAACATTGTTGGTGTTTTTGTTGTAGTTTCTCGTCATCATGGCTGCCAGTTTATTGAGAGTTGTTTCACATACACCTATGTTTCATTTGCTTGTGATCAAACATCAAATATCAGGAATCTGCAGCTCCCCATCATCAGTCTGAGACCAAAGATTTACAACTGGTCTGTCAGTTCACAGACTCGTATCTACAAATCTCACAGAAATTTAAGACAAGCAGGTGAAAGTGTTCTTCACGAGGTCCAGTATTCTCACCATTCGACTGTTAAACTGAAAATGATCTCAGCTTCACTACACTCAGATCTACTGTATTTAGATCAATGGCAGAAAAATTAGACTATTTTCTAAAGAGAGCTCACTGTAGCAGGAAATCCAGTAACACCTCCAGATCAGTAGGACTCACCTTGTTCCAGGGCAGGTTTATGTTTCTTCCTTCAGCTCGTCCGCTGCCGACACACTGACTGTCCGACTCTGGGAGGTGAGGCCAGAAGGAGCCGTGCTCGTACCTGTGGACGCTGAAGTACAGGACGCTACAACACAGACAAAGAGACGGTTTAACTTCACTGATCTGACCTCTGTCAGTAGTTTTCAGGAGGGGGAAGAGCAGCTTACCTGGGGTCTTCCTGGAACAGGTACTGGATGCCCTGACCATGATGAACATCCCAGTCCACTATGAGCACTCTGACAGAGAGAAAACATGTCAACTGCACAGTCCACAGGACTCAAACAGTCTTTACATACCGGGTAAAGAAAACAGGTGCTTTATGAAGAGGGACAAAGTGAGGAGTGACACCACTAGTTATTGTCCTTTGTTTGTCTCTTTATTCTACAAACTTAACTATAACCGTATTAACCAGAGAAGTCAACATCAGGTTTTCATTTATCAGACGCATTTATGTAAAGCGACTTATAAGTAAGGTACAAGGTACAAGGCAAAGGCAGGGTAAGCGTAAGGAGGTACTCCACAATGCAGTCTGATCCTGACCCTCCCCCTCTAGTTAGTCCAAATTAAATCAGTGACTAAGTGAAACATGAGCTGGTTCCTCCTGAATCAGAGTTACTGTTTTTCATATGAGCTTTATCAGATTCACTTATTATCTGATCTGAATCAAAGAAGAACTGGGAGAATGAGACTGACATGGTGGGATCCTCTAGAGTGAAGACAACTCACTCTGTCAGATTTCTTCAAAGTCTCTCTTATGCAGCAGCTGCAGGCGGCAACAGAACACTGGAGTTCAGTGAAACAGGATCAGATTCGAATCAAGATTATTTAGGATAATACTGGTGCTTTAATATTTGAATGTTTCATCCCATCGTGGATCCTCTAATATTAACTTGATTCAGTCATTTTATAATTTCTAGTGCACATACCTGACTGACCAGCTTTGTAAGAATTGCGTTTTTTCCTTTGTTCTCTCTGGCTGTTCCAGTTCTTTAGCTCCCACATCAACCAGCAGGTGGCGCTGCTGCAACAACAACATGATCCCTCTGTGGGATCCCACCCTCCACACTGAGACGAGAAGCAGAGTGTGGGTGACAGGTGTTATTTACCTGTTGAAACCCCTACCTGCTGACTGAGTGCCTGGTCTGAGCATGCCGAGCTGCAATCGCCACGTTGTTGAAGACCGAGTAACCGTCGGCCTTATTACACTGAGCGTGATGACCTGGAGGTCTGAAACAGAGAAGAGACACACACACAGGTGTAACTGCTCTGTCGTACTCACGGCAATGCTGCTGGCGAGGAGGCACCTGAACGCAACACGAGAGGCTGTAGTTGTTACCTGATGACAGCGAATCCGTTCCTAAGTTCAAAAGTCATCACCTGATCAACCAGCTGGAGGACGGAGCCCACTGCTAACAAAGACACCTGGAAAGTCTCCTACACACACACACACACACACACACACACACACACACACACACACACACACACACACACACCAGGTTAGAACCAGGTTGGGGTTTTGGGTTTAGGTTTGGGTTGAAAAAGTAACATGTTCTTACAGGATGAAGATAAATCGAGTCATATTTCTCTGACAGAGTTTGGAGTTCACTCTCTGACATCGTCTGGGTCGACCGCATCAGGTCCACATAATGTTTCCTGCAAACACACAACCAGTCCGATCAAAGAACAAGAGATTACACTAAGTCATCTCAACACAGGGTATGGGAGTGTACGTAGTTAAATGTTTCTGTGGACTCACATGTGAGAGAGCAGCAGCTCGTCTTCTGTAGCTTCTCTGGGCTGAAACGACACACAACTGGTGAATGAAAAACAGGATCCGGTTTGTTATATGATGATGTAAAAACCCAACAATCCCAACAATTTTAAAAATCACTTTGTGTCTCATTCAGATTAAAGTGATGCTCATGTGTCAAGTTCTGTTGGTTGTCTTGTACAGTATGTCCATGCACAGACAGACACGAACCTCCACCCTGATGCACTGAGACAGCAGCTCTTGTCTCTCCAGCTCCTTCATGATGGATGTCACTCTGTCTGGACTCTCTGGGTGACTGACAAACAACACACAGACAGCCAATCATGTTAAAGCAAAAGCAACTGTCACTGTGTCAATAAATGATCAAATGACAGAAACTGATTCAAATCATATCATACTTCAAGGTGAAATGGTTCTGTGCTGTTACCTTGGATCCCACAGGTTCTTATGATGGCTAAAGATGTCAGAGTAAATCAGACCTGTACCGCTGCCTGCTGGTCTGTTCGACAGATCCTGCGCACACACCACACACACACGCACACACACACACATGCACGCACACACGCACACACACACACACACACACACACACACACACACACACACACACACACACACACACACACACACACACACACACACACACACACGCACGCGCACACACACACACACACACACGCACGCACGCACACATACGCACGCGTTTTTTATTTTGTTTAGTTTAGTTGTCACAGTGAGAAGCCTCACTGACTGAGTCACATCTCTAAGCCTTTGATGTAAGACCTAAATCACAGACTATTTAAGGTTTAAGACCTTACAAATTAGAACTGTATACAGAATTATATAGAAAACCAACAACCCCACTGAGCAGCACCAGGAGACAGTGGAGAGGAAAGACTCCCTTTGCTCCCTTTATCTCTACATTTAGTCATTTATTTCATCCAAAGCAAACAAGGCAAAATATCTACGCCAAGGAGAAGAACTTCAGATTAAAGTGCTCTAGGAAGAACTGTTTCTGTTTTATAAGGTATAAGTGCAAGATTTGTTTAAAGACCATCACATTCATTCACAGAACTTAATAATGAATTTAACACTGGTAGAAAAAAACAAATGACACAAAATCAGCTACAAAGACATAAAATGACAGAATATAACATGATCCAACATCACAAGTAATCACATTATACCTGATCTGTAAATAATATATCTGTTTTCTCTCGGTTTATTCAGAGCACGAAACTAAACACAGACAAACAGGTTGTTAGTTTACCAGCGCCTGCAGTCTGTCATTCAGCTCCTCCTCTCTCTCCTCTCTCCTCCTCTCCATTCTTCCTCTCCTCTTCACCTGCTGAATGTGTCCTCTTCTCACATCCGCATTTCCTTTACTGCTGCTGCCCTGAAAACAGAAACATGACAGTTTAATTCAAATATGCGTCTCCTGATGAAAACGGTTTCTTTCGCTTTACTAACGTGTCTGTCTGAGATACAACAGACAAACCTGAAACACAGACACTGAGGACAAAACGTTAAAGAGGACGAACTCATCTGGGTCTCACTCAGCCAACTGAGAAAAGTGTAGAACATTGATTTACATGAAACTTTCTGCTTTTGAAAAGCCGTGAAGTGGAACGGGACACAGGTCAAACTACAGCTCAGGTCGATGATTTACAGTTTGTCACTAAACAAAAACACTTGTTATGTCCAGTTCTACCCAAACTGCACTTTCTGTGGTTCATGAGGTATTCAAGAGCCCTCAGTGTATCAGTAGAGGTCCCCCAGCAGACTAACCTATAGCAGCAGAACTAAGAGATGGTTCAGAGTCACCTGATCCATCTCTAACTATAAGATTTATAAAAAAGGAAAGTTTGAAGTCTAGTCTTAAATGTAGAGAGGGTGTCTGCCTCCCGAACCTGAACTGGGAGCTGGTTCCACATGAGAGGGGCTTGATAGCTAAAGGCTCTGCCTCCCATTCTACATTTGGAAACTCTAGGAACCACAAGTAAACCTGCAGTCTGAGAACGTAGAGTTCTGCTTGGAAGATATGGAACTATGAGGTCTTTAAGATAAGATGGAGCCTGATTATTAAGGGATTTATAAGTGAGGAGAAGAATTTTAAATTCAATTCTGAATTTTACAGGGAGCCAATTCCAGTCATTCCAGTAATTCCAGTCAGAACTCTGGCTGCAGCATTTTAGATTAACTGGAGGCTCTTTAATGAGTTATTGTGACAAACTATTAATAATGAATTACAATAGTCCAGTCTGGAAGTAACAAATGCATGGACTAGTTTTTCAGCATCACTTTGGGACAGGATGCTCCTAATTTTAACTTTAATGTTTCTCAGGTGAAAAAAGGCAGTTCTAGAGATTTCTTTGATGTATGAAGTGAAGGTGATATCTTGGTCAAAGATAACTCAGAGATTTCTCAGCTGCACGATCCACTTTCTTTAAAACCTCAGTTCACAGTTGATATCTTCACATTTTCCTGAAGATTTTGCTTGTACAGTTAACAATCCACAGATCCATGAATGATGGAAGCAAAAACCCTGAGATTGTCAAACTTTCCGTTTCCAACCACACGTTTACAAACCTGTGTTGTCAAAATCAGACTTTTCGACTCAATTTTATTTGTATGGCGCCGAATCACATCAGAAGTTATCTCAAGGCACTTTACTTTGATGGTAAAGATTTGTCCCACGGCTGATTGTCATCACTTCAAGAACGTGCACCGCCTTAAGCTACACCAGTGTCTTCTTACCTGTGGTCAGCACCTCTGCACACAGTAGGTTACCTGTGAACATGTGTTGTATCCAGACACATCGTAAGAAACACAAACATTAAGTCGCTACGTTTCTGTCAGACGACTTTCATCAGACATTTTTTATGTACGTTTGCTTTTTCCCCTGCACACCTGTCGGTTTACAGGTGTGCAGAGTCGACTCCTGTTCATTTTCACTCTCACCGACCTGAGGGGACAGACGAGGAGATCTTCTGACCGACTTAATTCCGGATCCCGGAGGATCTGGTCCAGACTGCATCTCCGATTCACCCCTGTAATTCAAACATTGTTGGTGTTAATATTAGATTATTCGTGTATTTTCTCAGCGTCAGTAAATCGACAGATTCCCTTTTTGCTAGGCCTCATAAAAGAGACGGAGGTTGCTGAAGTTGTGAAAAACGAAGATTTGAACATGCGAATTCACTGCGAGAAACTGAGCTGAGCTGACCAATTAGCCTCCGTTAACTCACTGATGTCTGACGACATTTCATTGAAACGCTGAGACTGAGAAAAGAATTGGACTGAAATTAATTTTGACTCACAGTTTCTTCTTTGTTTTGGTTCCTGTCTCCGCTGAGCGCCAACTGACGTCAAAGCGGGGCGACGGAGGCGCGGACAGGTGACGTAACATGCGGAGTACTGCGATGGAAAATTATATAAATATATATATATATACAAATAAATAAATATTTATTTATTTATATAATATTCATATGGATATTATACAAATAAATAAATATTTATTTATTTATATAATATTCATATGGATATTATATAAATAAATAAATATTTATTTATTTATATAATATTCATATATATGTGTGTGTTATTTCTCCGCCCAATTATCTGCGATTAAAAAACATTATTTATATTTCTTGAATTCTTTTTTATATGTACATTTTTAAAACATACAGTAAACATAGGTTAAACAGGTAAATATATTGTTTTGATTAAATAATGCATTTAAAATATAATAGTTAAACAGGATTTCATCTCTGCTTTTTGCAGATGATGTTGTCCTGTTGGCCTCATCAGACCGGGACCTCCAGCAGGCACTGGGGCGGTTTGCAGCCGAGTGTGAAGGGGCTGGGATGAGAATCAGCACCTCCAAGTCCGAGGCCATGGTTCTCAACCGGAAAAAGGTGGCTTGCACCCTCCAGGTTGGGGGGGAGATCCTCCCTCAAGTGGAGGAGTTTAAGTATCTTGGGGTCTTGTTCACGAGTGAGGGAAAAAGGGAGCGTGAGATTGACAGACGGATTGGTGCATCGGCAGCAGTAATGCGGTCGGTGTACCGGTCCGTCGTGGTGAAAAAGGAGCTGAGCCGAAAGGCAAAGCTCTCGATTTACCGGTCAGTCTACGTTCCTACCCTCACCTATGGTCATGAGCTTTGGGTCATGACCGAAAGGACAAGGTCGCGGATACAAGCGGCCGAAATGAGTTTCCTCCGCAGAGTGGCTGGGCGCACCCTTAGAGATAGGGTGAGGAGCTCAGTCACCCGGGAGGAGCTCGGAGTAGAGCCGCTGCTCCTCTGCATCGAGAGGGGCCAGTTGAGGTGGCTTGGGCATCTGTTTCGGATGCCCCCGGGACGCCTCGTAGGGGAGGTTTTCCGGTCCTGTCCCACCGGGAGGAGGCCCCGGGGAAGACCCAGGACACGCTGGAGGGACTATGTCTCTCGGCTGGCCTGGGACACCTCGGTGTCCCCCCGGAAGAGCTGGAGGAGGTGTCTAGGGAGAGGGAAGTCTGGGCATCTCTGCTTAAGCTGCTCCCCCCGCGACCCGGCCCCGGATAAGCGGATGAGAATGGATGGATGGATGGAAAATATAATAGTTAAGAAATATGTATTTTAGCCTTTAGTCGGTGATGAGGTGATGATGTCTTCACACTCACAGATATAATAAACTGTTTTTATTCAGTTTAATGTTGTTTGAACAAAAAACTCAATCAATTCAAATCAAACACCAAGATGTAAAAACCCTTTTTCTTTCTCTGACATAAGTGTGTCTTATTTCTAAATTAAAAAACAGCAGAAATCTTAAAAACTAATTCAGCAGTTTTTAATGAAACATTAGTTTGAATACAACATGATGAAATATTACAAAATATAAAAACAACTGAGATATAAACCCATACAGAGAGAGAACATCAGGATAGAAACAACTGAACATACAACAAAACCTAATTAGAGTTTTATCGTTCCTGTTTCTTTGTCCGTCTCTGCAGTGATAGTGTCCGATCACGGGCTTGGGTGCAGTGGCTTAAGGGTAATGTAGTGTTTCTCAGAAGAGGACCACGTACAAAATGATAATTATCATACAAGCTTATTGACTAAAAATGATAAATGTTTACTGTAGACTCATTATTAGAAAACAACGGCCACATCTCACGCTTATGAATTATCTTCTGAATACTACACATTGATAATGTGTAGTGGGCTTAAAAGGTTCACTGTAATTCTTTATTCATTCATTCTTTATCTTATATATATATTCATACTTGATATATTTGGATCCTTACCTTGTAATTATGGGGTCTACATCTAGTAATAAGAGACACGTTTTCTTCTAGTTATGAGAAAAACGTCTCTTTTTGGGTTTTGGTGAAAGTCCTGAGCTTCTGTTCTCTGACACTGAAAATTCACACACACACACACACACAAAAACAAACAAAACTTCAAATCCCTCCAGGAAGTGTGTGTGTCTGTGCTTCAATTAATGTCTCTACCTCCCTGTCTCCACCTGTGTGTCTCCACCTGTCTACCGGTCCTTGGCAGTGCGCAGGTCGGTGGTAATGGGGTCGTGCTGGATGGTCTGGTGCAGCATCAGAGCCAGTAAACCAGCTCTGTTGGTCATGGCCGTCCTCAGGTTCCTCTCCTGCTCGAACAGCTCGTCCAGTTTGTACCACTGACAGAGACAGACACAGGACATCAGGTCACCTGCATCACCAAGATGTTACCAACAGATGGTGTTAATACAGTTAAGTGGTAATTTACCACACGGACGCGCTCCAGGTCGACCTCAGCTCGGCGAAGTTTCTCCCAGCAGTAATGTTTGTTGCACTTCCTCTTAGAAACCCTGCAGAACTCTCCAGTTGGCTCGAAGACATCTTTGACAAGAGGACAACCACAAACCTCGTCTGCTGGGACCTGAAAGATAGAGAACCAGTTTGAGCCCTGTGCACTGACAAAGACAAAGCTGTGTGTAAAACTAAGAAGGAACCAACTAGAACAATTTATTAATTTATTTTTGATCAGATTCTGTAAGTAACATTTGTTTTTTATAGTAAAGTTTCTTGCTTTTCTAACACTGCATTGTAATAACATATTGTTATTTTTAAATTATATGTTTTAAAAATATAATATTTGACCCTATTATTTTTACAAAAAACTATAGATCATGATATGTTGCAATGATAGAAGTATATCATTAAGTACATAAGAAGTACAAGTAATGTGTATTTCAAATAAGAAATATTTAAAAAGACATAGGTAATAATTTTAATATTATATTTTTGTAGCATAAGTCATAATAAGTAATATATACAACCATAGCGCTCCTTAAAATATTAAGATGTAAACTACGGTATAAGCAGCTGATAAATCATACTTAAACTCTTCAGATGCGGTTGGAGACGTACCTTTGGATCTCTGGAGTGTTCAGGACATAAAACCTGCAGCCGTTTACAGTACGTCTTACTCTGAGGGTTGTACACATCACAGAACAACCTGGTGGCTCTGACAGACACAGAGACAAGAGACAGACAGGCGTCACTCTGCAGCATCAGACAGATGAAATGAGCAGAAGGCAGACAGGTGGTCAGGTCTTACCCCTCAATACGTGTTGGGTACATGGAACCAAACGATGTCTGACTCTCGTACTGTTGAACAGGGACACATGGAATCAGTCAGACTCATGATAAGATGTTGAGTTTGCAGTGAGTGGTGATTTGAATCTGTTGACACTGAGCTAAACTGGGTTTGAATCCTGCATAACAGGAACTAGTCTGTGTGACTGTGAGTGAACAAAGCTGACATGGAGTTCCCCCACAGTTCCGTCATGGTGCCTCTTCAGTTCTGGTCCCACACAGTCACTGAGCTAAACTGTTCAACAGAATTAAACTGGAGTAACTGCATTCAAATGGTGGACACATAAACTGACCTTAGCGTAGCATCTCTCCATGTGTCTGAGCGCCACCTTGGGGTTGATGGGATGACTGCAGGAAACACAGAAGATCTGAAGGTCTGTGTCATCGCCATCACCTTCAGTCACCTGTGGAAACACAGCTTAGTGTATGCAGTTTAAAGTGCACAATGGATAAGTTTCTCTGAGTGTCTCATACCTCCTCGTGGTGTTGGACCTGCTGCAGTTTGGCGTTGGCAATGATGCCTTCCAGCTCATGGAAACGTTTCTCCATCATCGTGAGCCGGAGTCTAGCCGCCTGCTGCTCTCTCCTAATTCGCTCCAGCTGCCTTCGACCCATCTCCTCTGCAACACACGGACTCTGCTGCCACTGCTGGATCCTCTGAGGCAGGATCTCATAGATCCGACTGAGACAGAGACAGACAGAGACTGTAATTCCTATAAATAAAGGTTTATCCAATCTTATCTTATTACTGTCACATAAAGAATCATTTTGTTTGAGTAAAGGCGTCTATTCTGTGCTCTGTAATCAATTTGATGTTCACTGATGTTGATAGAAATGTTCATTAAAAACCTGTGCGGCTGAGCTTTAGGGTTTAGTGTTTGCTGAACCCTTGCAGCTTCTCAGTTCTGCACACTCACCTTTTCTCAACTTTGTCCAGTATCCACACCCCAGAAAGGCCCTGATGTTCACTGTGTCTACTTCCTTTTGTTTAGAGTTTAAATATAGAACTTGTTGCTGCCGGTTTGACAGCAGATGAACACCAAATGTTTTATTTGACAGTTCTGACAAATGTTCTGAGAACGCTGTGAACATGTGTTTAATCTGACACTCACTTGGCGGCGAGCTTCATGCCACAGTCCTCGGAGCAGTATTTGGAGTTGGTCCTCGCTGGTTCCACACATCCAGGACCCAGACACTGCCTCAGAGCCCCAGATGCCTCATTAATCCCAATGTCTCCTGCTCGCTCGCTGTGCCTCACGCGCTCCCTGTGACGCTGCTTCGCTTTGTGGCGCCGAGGCTTCACCTCCTCTTTAGGAGCTGACATGGACTTCTACAGCAGTGTTAGTGACATCATCAGTGACACTGCCATTGAAAAGTAGAGACAGATCAAAGGCCCTCCACCCCTCCTACACAGAACCCCTAACCCTATCTTTATTTTAAACACTGTTAGCTTGGGTCAGGACCAAGGTTGGACCAAATCACAAGAACAGGAAAAAGGTGGCACTAGAAGGCCCAAGAGCTAAACAAATTTTATTCCAGATTTGATGTGCATAACTTCAGCAAGGAACCAAAAAAATGATCTGGCCACTTGTTGCCATGTATCTCTGACAAACCACAGGTTGCAGACTTTCAAATACAAGTCCTGGAAGTCAGTCCTCTAACCTCAACCACCCTCACCTTCTTCTCTGTCTTCTTCTCACGTCTCTTCACGTGTTTCACCTTCACTGCTTTCTTCCTCAGAGAGTCTGACTGAGCATCCTCGTCCTCGCTGTGCCAAACCTGCAACAGCCAGATTTGTCACAAATACAGGAAGCTCCTGTTCTGGGAGCCAATTGGTCAGAAACAGCCTCACACACTGACCAGATCTCTGTATCCAGCAGCTTTGTACTGCTCGTACAGCTCCAGCTCGCTCTCACTGAAGCCCTCCTCCTCCTCTTCATCATCCTCCTCCTCCTCCTCAGTTTGATGCCCCACACCTTTCCTCGGTGGCCCCCGCCCCCTGCTGCCGCTCCGACTCAGCTCCTCGTCTCGGACACGAAGCATCTTCTGCTCAGAAACAAATATCAATGAGCCCAATTAAAACGATTAGGAAAATACCAATAATAATGAAAGTGAACCTTTGTGGGTTTTAGTTGAAAAGACAGACAGACGACTTGGGGCTGAGAGTTTTTAATGACAATGGTGAGAAAACAACTGTCACATAAATCAATAATAAAAAGATTTGTTAGTTTCAGCTCAATCTAAAAGAAGAACTTTTTATATGACAACACAAACACACAAACCATTTTTATTTCCTCTCTTTAAATCTGTGTGTGCTGCGTTCAAGTGCAGCTGCTCTATTTTGGAAGACCCAGAAGTCAGAAGTTAGCCTGTGGTTCACTCACCCGGGCTCGGACTTCACACTGCCTGAGTCGACACTTCTGTCTGATTTTGTTCGGACCTCCAAACTTCTTCATGTCTTTACAGAAGTCACACTGAGCACAGTCCTCTGTCCTCAGACAGGCGTCGCACTCCCCACACATCCTGGCTGAACGCTTGATCTGAAACAGAAACATCAGACAACAAGGAATGCAACAAGGACAAACACCTGTTACTTACTGTTAAAATGACTTCAGGTAAAAAAGAAATCACCTCATGAACACCAAGCTGCAGCTGAAGTTAAAAGGAGTCAGATGGTCTGTAGCACCGAAAGCCGTTAAACTATCAGCTGCAGAGTAAAAGCTGTTCTGAAGAGTCAGCACAAGAGCCCCGCCTCCTACCTGTGAGCCCCGCCTCCTGTCCATCCTGGGCTGGGGGGTGGAGCTCCCATCTCCATCTGGTTTGCTGTCTCTTTCTGGCTCTGGCTCCTTCTCCTCCTTCTCCTTGGTCTTCTTCGGACGGTATTTGATCTCCAGAGACGAATCTCGTTCTAAGGACAAAATACAGCTGACAGATGACCTGCTTTTTAGAATTACAGTCGACCTGCAAAGTTGCGGTTCACGGTTTAGTCTCCCC
>NC_046616.1:7500-47500 GCF_900324465.2 Anabas testudineus | reverse complement strand
AAGTTACACATACACACACATCAATTCACATCCAGCTATTGCACGGCTCCCTTAAATAAATTAAACGATCTGTCACTCGGATTTAAAAATGTTAGCAGTGTTTAAGGCCACGATGGCTCTTGAATAAAAACAGTTTTTTAATCTGTTTGTCCTCGTTTTAATTGTTCTGCATTTTCTGCCTTAAGGCAGCTGTTCGAACAGAGAATGATCAGGATGTGATGGGTCCTGCAGAATATTTTGTGCTTTTTTTTAGGCAGCAGGAACTGTACAGTTCATCTTCTGGGCTCTGGTGGTGACTCTCTGGAGCACCTTTCTATCCACAGTATCCACAATGGTAAAGGTTCTGCACTTATATAGCGCTTTTCTACCTAGCTGCTACTCAAAGCGCTTTACACTGCGTCTCATTCACCCCTTCACACACACAAGCACACACCGATGGCTGACTCACCGCGGGCAACTAGGGGTTCAGCATCTTGCCCAAGGACACTTTGGCATGTGACGTGGCAGCCGGGAATCGAACCACCAATCCTGTGATCGGCAGTCAACTGCTCTACCTATTGAGCTACAGCTCTACCTCGTCCTGGTAAGCAGACTCATCATTCCTGGAGATGAGCCCCACCACTGTGGTGTTATCAGCAAACTTAATGATGGTGTTGCTGGGGTGGATGGAGGTGCAATCTTGTGTGTAGAGGGTGTAGAGCAAGGGGCTCAGCACACAGCCTTTGGGGAGCCGGTACTGAGGGTGAGGGCTGTTGACATATGGAACCCTACTCTAACCCTCTGGGGGCGTGCTGTTAGGAAGTCCAAAATCCAGAGGCACGTGGAGAGTCTGAGGGCCTCTAGTTTGGACACAAGTCTGTGAAGAAGGATGTTGTTAAAGGCAGAACTGAAGTCCACAAACAGCAGCCTCATGTAGCTCCCAGGCTGCTCCAGGTGGGACAAAGCAGTGTGGAGAGTGGTGGTGATGGCGTCCTCTGTGGATCTATTTGCCCTGTATGCAAACTGGTAGCTGTCCAGTGTAGATGGAAGGCACGAGGTAATGTGATTACGTACCAATTTCTCAAAGCATTTAATGATAACTGGGGTGAGTGCAACTGGTCTGTAGTCCTGACCTGACCATTGATGCTATCAGGTCCAGCATCCCTCCTTGGATTCACAGACCTCCGCGCCTGCAGCTATCTTTGGTGGCTCCACCTCGAAACGGGCAAAGAAGAGGTTAAACTCCTCCGCCAGTGAAGGGTCCTCATCGACAGCAGCGAGGTTTGGTCTGTAGTTTGTTAAATGCTGGATCCCTTGCCACACTTGCCGCATGTTTTTTGTGCTGAGGTTGTCCTCAATCCTCTGCTTGTAGAGCAGTTTGGCCCGTTGGATGCCACTCTTCAGGTTGGCTCTGGCACAGCTGTATAGGTTCGTGTCACCGGACCTGAAGGCTGTGTTTCTGTCCCGCAGCAGTCGCTGGACCTCTCTGGTCATCCAGGGTTTTTGATTGGGATGGACCCGGATGCACTTGTCCACAGTAACAGTATCTGTGCAGTGTTTGATATAGCACAGGACTGCTGCTCTGTGCTCCTCCAGGTCTGCGTGATCAAAAATGTCCCAGTTGGTTCTCTCAAAGCAGTCTTGCAGCTGGTGGGAGGCACCTTCGGGCCAAGTTTTAACAGTCATTGTTTTGGTAAGAGCCTGTTTACTAGGGTAAGAATGTGATTAGACATAGTGTCTCTGAGATTTTTAGGACCAAACAAAATAACCTCTGTATTGTCTGAATTTAGGATAAGAAAATTGGAGGATATCCAGGCCTTTGTCTTTTAAGCAGATTGAAGTTTGATTAATTGATTAGTTTCTTCTGGTTTCATAGATGGGTATCATCTATATAGCAATGAAAATGTATCGAGTGTTTCCTAATAATATTGCCGAAAGGGGATATATATAGAGTGAAAAGAATTGGTCCAAGCACAGAACATTGATGTGCATGGAAGACTCATTAATATGTACAAACTGGAATCTATCTGATAGATACGATTTAAACCACTCTAGTGCTGTTCCTTTGATCCCAATGACATGTTCCAGTCTGTGTAATAAAATGTTGTGATCTATAGTGTCGAATGCAGCACTAAGATCTAACAAGATGAGAATAGAGAGTAGACCATTGTCTGATGCTTATAGAAGATTGTTAGTGACCTTTATCAGTGATGTTTCTGTACTATGAAGTACTCTAAATCCTGACAGGAAATCTTCATACAAGTTATTCCTGCGCAGGTGGTCACATAATTGCTTAGAAACTACCTTTTCAAGAATTTTAGAGTTAAAGGGCAGTTTGGATATTGGTCTATAATTTACTAAAACCCCTTAGTCCAGAGTAGGCTTTTTGAGTAGGGTTTGACTACAGCAACCTTAAAAGCCTGCGGTACGCAGCCTGTTTGTAAAGATAGATTGATCTGATCTAATATAGACGTGCTGGTCAAAGGTAAGACATCTTCGAGCAGTCTAGTCGGGATAGGGTCTAAGAGACATGTTGATGGTTTAGATGAATTAATTCTTCTTCTTCTCTTTCGGCTTTTCCCATCAGGGGTCGCCACAGCGAATCATCCTTCTCCACCTCACTCTATCATGAACATCTTCTACCCTAACACTAGCCAACCTCATGTCCTCTGTTAACACGTCCATATATCTCATTCTTGGTCGTCCTCTTGCCCTCCTGCCTGGCAGCTCCATCTCCAACATCCTTCTACCAATATATTCACTATCCCTCCCCTGCACATGTCCAAACCATCTCAGTCTGGCCTTTCTGACTTTGTCACTAACAAAGGCAACGTGAGCCGTCCCTCTGATGTGCTCGTTCCTTATTCTGTCTAACCTGGTCACTACTAAGGAGAACCTCAACATCTTCATCTCTGATACCTCCATGTCAGCCTCTTGTCTCTTTCTCACTGCTACTGTCTCTAACCCATAGAGCAGAGCTGGTCTCACCACTGCCTTGTACACCGGTCCCTTGAGTCTTGCTGACACTCTTCTGTCACACAACACTCCTGACACTTTCCTCCACCCGCTCCAACCCGCCTGCACTCGCCTCTTCACCACTTTTCCACACTCCCCATCACACTGAACTGTTGACCCCAAGTACTTCAACTCCTGCACCTTCTTCACCTCAGCCCCCTGTAACCTAACGCTTCTACCTTGATCCCTCTTGTTTAGACACATGTATTCTGTCTTACTAAAACTTACTTTCATGCCTCTTCTTTCCAGAGCAAACCTCCACCTCTCCAGCTGTTCCTCCACATGCTCTATACTCTCACTTCAAATCACAATGTCATCCGCAAACATCATGGTCCAGGGATATTCCTGTCTGACCTCATCTGTCAGCCTGTCCATCAGCATAGCGAACAAGAAGGGACTCAAAGCTGATCCTTGGTGTAGTCCCACCTCCACCTTGAACTCCTGTGTCTTACCTACAGCACATCTCACCACCGTCATACTTCTCTCATACATGTCCTGGACTACTCTGACGTACTTCTCTGCCACTCCCGACAACTTCATACAGTAACACAGCTCCTCCCTCGGCCCCCTGTCATACGCCTTCTCTAAATCTACAAAGACACAATGCAGCTCCTTCTGACCATCTCTGTACTTTTCCATCAACATTCTCAAGCCAAAAATGGCATCAGTGGTGCTCTTACGGGGCATGAAACCATACTGCTGCTCACAAATCTCCACCTTCTTCCTAAGCCTGGCTTCCACTACTCTTTCCCACAGCTTCATTGTGTGGCTCATCAACTTTATTCCTCGGTAGTTGCTGCAGTTCTGCGTGTCACCCTTGTTCTTGTACTCCTGTCTACTTTCCTCAGTCCTTTCTACATCCCACTTCCTTTTAGCCAACCTCTTCCTCTGGATGTATTCCTGTACTTCCTCATTCCACCACCAAGTGTCTTTACCTTCTTTCCTCCTTCCAGATGACACACCTAGCACCTTTCTACCTGTTTCCCTAATAACCTCTGTTGTAGTTTCCCAGTCATCTGGAAGCTCATCCTGACCACCCAGAACCTGTCTCAACTTCTGCCTGAATTCCTCACAAGTTTCCTCATTCTTTAGCTTCCACCACTTGGTCTTCTTTTCTGTCTTCTCTCTCTTCTTCTTCCTGACCTCCAGAGTCACCTTACACACCACCATGCGATGCTGTCTGGCTACACTCTCTCCTACCACCACTTTGCAGTCACTAACCTCTCTCAAATGACCTCGTCTACATAGGATGTAGTCCACCTGTGTACTCCTACCTCCACTTCTGTATGTCACTCTGTTCCTCTCTCTCTTCTGGAAGTAAGTGTTGACTACAGCCATTTCCATCCTCTTAGCAAAGTCCACCACCATCTGTCCTTCCGGATTCCTTTCCCTCACACCAAACCTGCCCATCACCTCCTCATCACCTCTGTTGCCCTCACCAACATGCCCATTAAAGCTCCAACAACTACTCTCTCTCCTCTGGGGATACTCTCTACGACCTCATCAAACTCACTCCAGAATCTCTCCTTCTCTTCTAACTCACAGCCAACTTGTGGAGCATACCTACTGACTACATTCACCATCACCCCTTCAATTTCTAGCTTTAGGCTCATCACCCTGTCTGAGACTCTTTTCACCTCTAGGGCATTGTTCACAAACTCCCCCTTCAGGATCGCTCCTACCCCGTTTCTCTTCCTATCCACACCATGGTAGAACAGTTTGTATCCTCCTCCAATACTACGTGCCTTGCTGCCCTTCCACCTTGTCTCCTGCACACACAACATCTACCTTCCTTCTCTTCATCATGTCTGCCAGCTCTCTGCCTTTCCCTGTCATCGTGCCAACGTTAAGAGTCCCTATTCTCAAACCTATGCTCCTGCCTTTTCCCTTCTCTCTCTGACCACGAACCCTTCTGCCTCCCCTCTTTCTTCGACCAACAGTAGTCAAATTTCCACCAGCACCCTGTAGGTTAACAGCGTTGGTGGCGGTTGTTGTTAACCCGGGCCTCGACCGATCCGGTATGAAAGTCTTATGGACGATTCGCATGATTGTTTTTGGCAATTTTTACGCCGGATGCCCTTCCTGACGCAACCCTCTCTATTTATCCGGGCTTGGGACCGGCACAGAAGTCACTGGCTTGCAACCCCTGTGGCTAGATTGGTTTAGATGAATTAATTACTGAAATTAATTCAGAAGGATCTACAGGGAAGACACAGTCCAAGTATAAGTGTGGTGTGGACAAATGAATCTAGAGCTAGTAAGCAACAGTGGAGAGGAAAAACTCCATCTAGAGGAAGAAACCATCAGCAGAACCAGGCTCATGGTGGGCGGCCATCTGCCTCGACCGGTTGGGGTGAGTGGAAAGAGGACAGAGAAAAGGAACAGCAGGCAACAAAAACAACAACAAATGTAGACAGCACTGCATATACATTGAATACAGAGTACAGCAAAGATGGTATTTTAAGCTAGCATTGCGATGCTAACATGCTATCAGTTAGGGTTGGGATTTGAAATTAAGTTCTAAATTAGAACTGAATGCCAGATACCAGTAGCAAAAACCCTAATTTAGGTATCCTTGCATGGCTAATGTTAAAAGCTAATCATTGATCACTCTCTGGTCAAAAGTTCAGCTTTACTTTGGAATAGAAAACAACAAGTTAACTAGCTGCAAATCTAGTTGCACATCAAATCTGACCAAAATCCAAGGCAGCATGAAATCAACACGAAAGTCTAATTACATTGATTGGTTTCACCTGTGCCCTGCTCTCTCCTTTATAACCACCATCTCATCTCTAGTTACTCTGCCAGATTGTCAGCTTCAAGATCTACTCTTCGTGTCTTGCCTGTGTTTCGACTCTCTACAGATCTGGACCTTGCCTCTGTCTTGCTCTTGTCGAAAGACAGTGAGTTTTGGATTTTTACTTGCCTCCACTGTCTCACCCTCTGTGTATTCTCTGATACTGCTCTTGGACCAGGACCTTCTCCCAGGACACCAATTTGGATGCTGGACCCTGGATTGTCTGTCCCATGAGTTTTGTAACTCTTCTTCCTGTTTCAGTGCAGTAATTTTTTTGTTGCTTTTTTTTCTGGTGGTCACTGCATTTTTTGTTGCTCACCTTTGTATTTCTCTCCACTACTTAGTAAGTTTTTGTTTTCTACCTTCTTTATTTTGTATTTTTGTGCAAGTTGTCTCTCACTTGGCAATCTGCTTACCTCTAGTGGAGAAAAAGGCACCACATATGTATGTCTACACAAAACCACATAGATGTTGTCTAAAGTAAACTATAAATAACTAAATTTTGTCAAATTAGCCTTTTCCAGTAACTTTTTGATAGTGTTGGACAATACAGCTTAATGAAAGATGTTGTTTAAAGAGTCCATATTATGCCCCCTTTGGGGCTTAAAAACGGGTTCACAGGATGAGGTCAGACAGAAAACTAAGTGGCATGCACTGCGTGCCATCACCTATGTCAACTTACGTTATCACTTCCTTTGTCTTTTCAAAATAAAACTGTCACAACTAACCCTGGGTATCTGAGTCTTTTGGGTCTACACATAAAAGCCTTATAGAGTTAACTCTAACCCTTGCAAACCCCTAACTTAATGCATTTACCTGTCCAGGTGTCTCCAGGCTGGCCGCCCCACCACCCACAGCACCACACCCCCCTCTGCCCCCTCGACCCCCTCTCATGGAGAGGATGAGAAAGATCAAACGGCAGCTTTCGCTCACTCTGGGGAGGGGGGTGGGTGGGGGAGGTGACAGGACGTTGAGTGACAGCATCAGCCAGGAAGTGACATCACACAGCGACTCAGGTGAGATAAGCTGATAGATTATTATGGTTGTGGTCTTATGGTCTTAATAATCAGTGTCAGTACAACAGTGTTTGATGCAGCGTCTACATATTTGTATCTGTAAACTTATCAATGAGCTATAAAGTGCTGATATACATTTGAAACTACTACAATTTATTTTTGATCAAATCAATCTTCTGTACTAATTTTCTTCTTTTCCAACCCACAGAGGTGTCTCTACGTTCTTCTGCTGGCTTAAAGGTTCGAGGATCTTCTTCTTCTGTTCAGTCTCTTCTTCAGTCGTATGGCAACAGGAAGTCTCGAGGCCTTGGACGCAGCCTGAGCTCCTACCTGAACCACAACAGACTAGGTACTTAAGGTTCCTTATTCTTTGGAAGCAGAGGAACTTTTCTCAGTACCCAGAACTTCTCAATCAATTTGCTGTTTGATAGAGGAAAGTTCTGTACCTACAGTGGAAATAAAGTCTACACACCCCAAAAAATGAGACCAAGATAAATAATTTCAGAATGTTTTTTTACCTTTTAATATGACCTATAGTCTGTAGAACTCAACTGAAAAGCAAACTTAAATCTTTCTTTTGGGGCGGGGGGGGTACAAAGAAGAAACTAAAATAATATGGTTGCATGAGTGTGCACATCCTACTAATACTGTTGCTGTTACTTTGATTTTATTACAGCCCTCAGCATTTTGGGTAAGTCTATGAGCTTGGCACATCTTGGCTTGGTAATATTTGCCCACTCTTCCTGGCAGAAAAACTTCTGTTTCATCAAACATCTATCAGGTTGTGAGGGCATCCCCTGTGCACAGCCCTCTTTAGATCACCCCGCAGATTTTCAGTTAGGTTCTGGTCTGGGCCACTCCAAAACTAATCTTCTTCTAACGAAGCTATTCTTTTGTAGATTTGGATATGCTTTGGGCCGTTGTCATGCTGAAAGACGTGCCTCTTCATGTTCAGCTTTCTAGCAAAAGCCTGAAGGTTTCCTGCCAATATTGACATATTTGGAAGTATTCATAATTCCCTCCACCTTGACCAAGGCCCAAATTCCAGCTGAAGAAAAATAGCACCAAAGCATGATGATGCCACCACCATGCTTCACTGTGGATATGATGTTCTTTTGTGATGTGCAATGTTGTTTTTGCACCAAACATACCTTTTAGAATTATGACCCAAAAAGCTCAACCTTGGTTTCATCAGACCATTAAACATTTTCCCATGCTACAGGGAGAATTCAAATGTGTTTTTGCAAAATTCAGCCAGTTGTTTTTTTCTTTTTTTTTGTAAGAAAAGACTTCCGTCTTGCCACCCTACCCCATAGTCCAAACATACGAAGAATTATGATTGTGGTTACAGGTACTACACAGCCAGTACTTGCCAGAAATTCCTGCAGCTCCTTTAATGTTGCTGTATGCCTCTTGGCAGCCTCCCTGACCACTTTTTTTTTTGCCTTTTCATCAATTTTGGAGGGACGTCCAGTTCTTGGTAATGTCACTGTTGAGCCATATTTTCTCCACTTGAAGATGACTGTCTTCCCTGTGTGCCATGGTATATGTAATGCTTTGGAAAGTCTTCTGTACCCTTATGACTCATACCTTTTAACAATGAGATTCCTCTGATGCTTTGAAAGTTCTCTACGGACCATAGCTTTTGCTGTAAGATGCAACTAAGAGAATGTCAGGAAAACTGTACTATAACAGCTGAACTTTAATCGGGGTTAATTAGAGGCACTTTAAAAGATTGAAGATGTAACTGACTCCCACCTAACATGATTTTGAATGTGATTGCTTAGTTCTGAACACAGAGACATCAGCAGTTATAAGAGGGTTTATAGTGTGTATAGTGTTATAGTCACCCCCACTTTTCAGTTGAGTTGTACAGGTTATAGATAAGATTAAAAGTAGAAAAAATTCTGACATGATTTATCTTGGTCTCATTTTTTTGACAAAAACCTGGCATTTGTGAGTGTAGACTTTTTATATTCACTTTAAGTACAATTTTGAAGAACTTGTGCTTCACCACCACATGAATAATATGATACTACAGTTAAGTAGTGAATAAATGCTACTGTGCATTTTTGTCATATTATCATTTCAACATCAAGCTTTTTTCTTGTTAAAATGTAATTAACTGTGAAGCTTCAGTTTTAATTTTCTTTTTTAAAAGGAAGCCTAACCAAGATAGCAGCTTAAAGTGTAGTGTAACAATTCAATCCCACATGAAGCGCATACAGGACTAAACCATTCAACAAAGTTTTTTGTGGGGTATAACAAGTTATTTATAATATTATTTATAACTGATGTTCTCTATCTTGTTTCAGTGATTTGAATAACTTATTAACATGATTTATAAAATGTATTTACATTTAGTCAATTTTCAGATACTTTTATCCAGAGCGACTTATAAGTGAGATACAGGTGACCAACTTACAGTAGGTAGTAGTGGGCCCCTGTTGCACAGTCCCTGTCAAATAAACTAAATTTCACAACAATTTGATACTTCACAGAACAATGTAATTACTTACATCAAGTTCGAGATCGAGTTAACTGTAATCAGAGAGATGTCGGTGATGATCCTCAGTAGTCCAGGTGAAGTTATCTGGAAATTGGGACCTATCCATATAGACTCCATGCTGTATTTGCAGCCAAACATGCATCTACTAAATACTGTCCTGAAGGGGGTGAACATTAATGCAAACACTGATTTTACCATATATATTTTAATTGACATTACTTTGTAGAAACCAGTTTTCACTTTGACATTAATGAGGTATTTTTCAGAAATTTCTTTGTTAAAATTGCCAACCTTTATTGACCATGAGTGATTTGAAATGTCAATAAAATGATGAAACATAAAAGGGGGTGAATAATTTTTATAGGCAATGTATATACATGAGACATGTCTTAATTTTCTCTAACTCACTCAATGTTGAAAGTTTTTAATCAGCAGCATGCACACACATCAGCAAGAAATGTGTGTGCTGCAAATACAGCCACATATTACACCACCTCTTATCGTAGACTTTCTTTTAATTTTCAATACTACTTCAAAAGTTCTTCCTAAATTTACCAGTATTTGGCAGGTTGGTAAGTGTTAATATCAATGTAGAACTGCTGCTGTGTAAAACTCTATTTGTGTACTTTTAGAGATTGTCCCTGAGGATGTGAGGATGAGTTCAGATGGAGAAAGTGATCCGGCTTCTTCTTCAGACGATGTCCAAAGTCCAGTTTGTGTTCGACTGAGGAACAAGAAGATCTCTACAGAGGTGCGCACACGTCTATACAAAACCAATAATAGCACATGTACAGAGTGTAGTTTCAGTTAAAGGAAAACTTTAGTCATTTTATAAATCGCATTAGTTACGACGCAGCCACTAAAACCAGCAACTCGTGTTACTTTTCTCCATCAGCCAGACACATTGCTCCACCACTCAACATTTCTTCATTCCAAAACACTTTGTCGAGATATTGGTAAAAAGATTTTCCCCAAAGTTAACTAACAACTTAAAACTAACCAGTTTGCTCTTTTCAGTCCTGCCAATTTCTGTCTCCTGCTGAGTATGACCTCGTTTACAACTGATATGTTGTACGAGTGATTAGTTCACAAGAGGACAAATCTAAACAGAAGTGTAAAGGGCCCCCAAGACGGATTGTGATCCAAGCACTCAAACCACTTGCTGAAGTGGTCTAGGAATCAGAGGAATCTGTCCAAACAAACATGATAACTGCAAGTGTGACTGACCATTTATGAGATTGATACTCATCCTTGAGTTGTCTTGTGTTCCTGCTTGTGTATCTTTCTTTGTGAAGTTTCTGCAGCCATCAGTGATTAACAGTTAGCGTTCTGACAGCTATACCTTTATCTCTTTTTTAAAATTTACATTTACTTATTTATCAGACGCTTATATTGAAAGCGACTAGGAATTCAGTTTAATTAAATTTATAATTTATTGAATTGAATTGAGGCATCCAACTAGGACAGGAGATATACTGAACAAGTGCTTTCTGAATTTGTTTGCTTGTTTCAGGGGTAGCTGAGTTTTCTGTACTGGTGACTTGAATACTTAATCTGTTGTTGTTAGTGGTTGCTAGTTTCACTGTAGTAATCAATGAGCATTTACAACTTTGGCCTAACAAAAGCACCCAAATTAGTTTGGCTTCAACAAGGGGTTTTGCGTTTGGTCCCCTTTTTCGGTTCGCTTTCTCACCAGGAGGACTGCACCAGAGTTCACAAGATGATGCGGATTGAGACCACCTCTTTTTGGGGGTCTCGTTGCAGTTGTTTTGGTGTGCACTCGAGTTCGATTACCGTGTTCACAACAGACAAACAAACCGCACCAAGAGGGAAAAGTAACTTGATTTCAATTTAATCGAACTAAACCCTGTAGGTGTGAAAGTACCCTAAGACACCTGTTGGGCTGGGGCGTCAACACTTGTGTTCAGCCTTCTTTGTGGGAAAGACCTACTTGGGTAAAGACATGAGTTTACCCATGCGAGTCCACCGTGCAAGGACACCTTCTTTTTATCTTTTGTATTTCTCTTTGCTAAGCTTCCTTCTCTTTTCTTTTCCTTTCCCTCTCCCCCTCTCATCTCAGCACGCCCTATCTCTATATCTGTTTCTTCACTATGTGTTTTCAGTAAATCTCGGTTCTCCTTCTCAAACGCAGGAAGTGTTGCTCTGTCAGAAGATGACAACTTCTCCACCTGCGCACCTCCACCCAGATCTCTTAACACCCCTACTTCTTTTTCTCTTGCTCTGTGGAACTGCCAGTCTGCAGTTAATAAGGCTGACTTTATTCCAACCTTTGCTACACGGTCAGCTGTTCGGCTACTGGCACTTACAGAGACCTGTATCACTCCACCGAACACGGCCACCCCACCTGCACTCTCCGCTGATTTCACCTTTTCTCACACCCCTCACCCATCAGTACGCAGAGGTGGGGTGGGGCTGCTCATCAGTGATATCTGGAAGTGTTCCCCAACAGCACCCCTCAGCAGTCTCATCATTGGAATATCACAGTCCACTTGATTGTGATCTATTGACCACTGGGCATGCTGGGAAACTTCTGTGATGAGTTTGACATGCTGCTCTCCCGCTTCCGAACCAGTTTGACCTGAGACTGGTCTCCACTCCTCCGACACACAGAGCTGGCAACCACCTGGACCCCCATTCCTACCCAGAACTGCACCACAGACAACATCGCAGTCACTCCTCTACATGTATCCTCTACATGAGATCGCTTCTTCATTCAACTCACAGTCTCTCTTTCCTAAACTTTACATAATCCTACTCCTCTTCCACTCCACACAACCTCAGGACTCTCAATCCTTAACAGTTTTCTTCCCTGGTCTCTGTTACCCTACCCGCAACACAAGTCCCCTCTACCCTTGACACAGACACAGCCACTGACAAATTGTGCACCACACCTTTTACTTGTCTGGATAGTCTCTGCCCTCTCTCTTTGAAGCCTGCCCGTACATCAGCTCACCGTCTACACTGGGGACTTCAGACACAGCACTATGTTCTGTGTGTTCTGCAGAAGTTTTCCAATGACTCTACGATTGTTGGGTTCATCACTAACGATGACAAAGTGGAGTACAGAGAACTGACCAGATGTTGGTCTACTCTCCCCTTGCCAGTGAACATCTAGGAAATGGATATTAAGAGAGTAGTAACTGGGTGTTTACCTGAACAAAAAACTGGGCTGGACTTATAATACACACACACACACTGTACAGGAAGGGCCAGAGCCGGCTCTACCTCCTGAAGAGACTGCAGTCTTTTGGGGTGAAGGGAACACTCCTGAGGACCTTCTATGACTCTGTGGTGACATCAGCCGTGCTGTACTGTGTGGTCTGCTGGAGCAGCATCAGAGAGAGAAAAAGGTGGATAAGGTCATCAAGAAGTCCAGCTCTGTCCTGAGCTGTCCTCTGGACTCAGTGAGGGAGGTGGGGGACAGAAGGATGCCCTGTCTGCCCTGGAGACCAGCTTCAGTGATGGACTGATCCGCCCTTGCTGTGTGAGGGAGAGATTTCTAGATCTTTTCTTTCTTCTGCTGTCTGTCTCTACAATCAATACTACTAACAATGTACATTTGGCGTCCATCTGCCGTAATCATGTGCAATACTGTATTTTAAGGGTAATAGTGCGATATACTGTAGTCACTTTACCTGGTATTGATTTATTTATTGAATCTTGACCCCTCCCTTCTGGAGAATTACAGACCTATATCTCTTTTTACATACCTGGCCAAGACCCTTGAACGAGTAGTTTTCAATCAACTGACTTCCTTTCTAGGAATGATCTACTTTTTACCTACTTTTCTGTGCACTGGCTTTCTGTAGCTGCTGCATCGGGTTCAAAGCCCTGACCCTTACCTACAGATTGGTCAACTCCACAGCACCTACCTGAACTCCCTCATCCAGGTCTTGTGTTCCCTCACTTTGCCTCCAAAGATCCCAGGCAAAACTTTTCAACTCTGTGGTGGAACAACCTACCCACCTCTGCACTCTCAGTTGCCGCACACTCAACTTTCAAAAACTTTCTGAAAACAGAACTCTTCAACAACTTTCTCCGCACTTGAACTTGAAAAAAAACCTTAAAAAAATCTTGCACTTATACCATATGAAACTAAGACAGCTCTTTCTAGAGCACTTTACTTTAAAGTTTGTTTCCTAGGCTTAGATATTTGCTTGCTTTGTACCTCACTTGTTGAAACCTCCAGCAGAACCAGGCTCAGCGTGGGTGGCCATCTGCCTCGACCAGTTGAGGTGAATGGAAAAGAACAGAACAGCAGGCAACAAAAAACAACAACAACAACAAGCAGCAAAAGCACTGGACAGGAGGTTGGTAGGACCAGTAATGGGATTCTGGAGATGTACAGCTCCAAGGAGGAGGATACCTGCAGAGGAGAAAAAAGGGGAGACACAAAGTTAATGTCATGAAATGGTAGAATTTGAATGGATAGAAGAGAGGAGCTCAGTCTATCAATTCAATTCAATTTTATTTTGTAGAGCGCTTTTTACAATTGACATTGTCACAAAGCAGCTTTACACAACCAAAGAACAGAACATGAACAGTGAATGTGTATGAATCATGAAATGAGATTGTCCCTGATGAGCAAGCCGAGGGCGACGGTGGCAAGGAAAAACTCCCAGAGAAGGCAGCAGGAAGAAACCTTGAGAGGAACCAGACTCAACAGGGAACCCATCCTCATATGGGTGATTACATGCTATGTAGGCAGCAGGCAGTCCAATATAATAGTTAATGTCTTTAAGTTAATGTGGAGTCCAGTTAGTTAATTGCAGGCAGTCTTGTTCCATTCCTGGACTATCGAGCGTTGAGACGAGACCTCCGAGAAACTGCTGCCGACGTCCGCCGAGGCCAAGATCGACTTCATAGTAGTGTGTGACAAACTCCAGTCTCCATATGCATCCCATAGGGCAGACGGTGGATCCGAGCGACGAGATCTCCAGCCAGAAGTTGGGCATCAGGACGAGTCAGACAGGTCCAGAGGGCAGAGGGTGAAATGACGTGTAGCTCGACAGAGAGACAGGAAGAGGGAAATAGAGAGGTAGAGAAAGAGAGAGATGGCAGTTAGTTGTATTCACAGTTGGATAAAGTTTGAGGCGAATGTATATGTAGAATAGTGCAGCAGGGACTCCGGCAGGACTAATTATGACAGCCTAACTAAAAGGGTGGACCAGAAGGAAACACAGACATGAGGGCTCCCTGGGATGTAGAGCAACCGAACACTTCACCATCAACAAACCTGAGTGATCAGTGAGAGTTGGGAAGACAGCATCTAAACATACCAGTTCACCATAATGCTCTACGTCCATGAGTCCTTCCCAGATCTATTTACAAAATGCTTGACTAAATAAATAGGTTTTCAGCCTAGACTTAAACACTGAGACTGTGTCTGAGTCCCGAACGCTATTTGGAAGGCTATTCCATAACTTTGGGGCTTTGTAAGAAAAGGCTCTGCCCCCAGCTGTAGTTTTTATGATACGAGGTACTGACAGGCAGCCAGCATCCTTTGATCGAAGTAGGCGTGGTGGATCATAAGACACTAGCAGTTCACTTAGATACTGTGGCGCAAGACCTTTTAACGCTTTAAATGTCAGAAGTAGTATTTTAAAATCAATGCGAAATTTCACTGGGAGCCAATGAAGTGTAGATAAGATAGGCCGAACTAAAACGGTACCAAACGCTATAAATCACATGATTTGAGGACTTTGGGTAGTGTGTAGATTTTCCTTTTTTTTTGTTTGTCCACCAAAAACATGCTGTCTGCTTAATGGAGAACAACCTGGGGTTGTTCTTATTTGCTTCTGTTAATGATAAATAATATGTGGTTCTAGCTTTACGGAGGGCTTTTTTATATTTCTTATATATTTATATTTAGAGTAGTGTAAAAGAGGACGGTACACGATAACAAACAGGACTGTTTTTTTACTTTTAAGTAAAAGGAGTAGTGGAAGGCTTAGGAAGAAGGTGGAGATTCTTGAGCAGCAGTATGGTTTCATGCCCCGTAAGAGCACCACTGATGCCATTTTTGCTTTGAGAATGTTGATGGAAAAGTACAGAGAAGGAGCTGCATTGTGTCTGTGTAGATTTAGAGAAGGTGTATGACAGGGTGCCGAGGGAGGAGCTGTGGTACTGTATGAGGTTGTCGGGAGTGGCAGAGAAGTACGTCAGAGTAGTCCAGGACATGTATGAGAGAAGTATGACGTTGGTGAAATGTGCTCACCCTAACCGGTCGAGGCAGATGGCCGCCCACTATGAGCCTGGTTCTGCTGGAGGTGTCTTCCTTTAAAGGGAGTTTCTCCTCTCCACTGTTGCCTAAAGCTTGCTCAAAGTCAGAGAGGCCAGACTGAGATGGTTTGGGCATGTTCAGAGGAGGAATAGTGAATATATTGGTAGAAGGATGTTGGAGATGGAGCTGCCAGGCAGGAGGGCAAGAGGACGACCAAGAAGGAAATTGACTCATTGAGATGGACATATTCTTCCCACTGCAGTGAGGTTTCAGTAAGATAAAATAAGTCGATTTGATCTTATCACTTATTAAATAATTTACTAACAGGGATTTAGACCAGAGAGATCTGAAATTTAACAGTCCACGTTTGATTGTTTTCTTTTATTTTGTTCTTTATTATTATTAAGTTCTTATGAATCACTCCTCTTGTGTTGGTTTTTGATATTTAGAATTTTTCACTGTAAGGACGCTGCAGAGAGGTGTGTAAGACTGTCTCTGTGTCCTGGGCTCTGCTCTGAGATGTCAGGGTTTAGGTCATCTAATAAACTCTGCCATATTTCTAGACAGTAGAGGCGCACCATCTAAAGTGGGATGGATACCATCTCTTCTATTCAGCCTAGGTTTTCTCCAAAAAGTTTTCCAGTTGTCTATGTAGCCAACATTGTTTGCGGGACACCACTTAGACAGCCAGCGGTTAAATGATGTCACTGTTCAGACTGGTAAAGGGTCCAGAGAAAACTATGGAGTCCAACATCACTTTTGCAAACTTACACACTTTTGGTGACTTCTAATTGGCGTAATTTGGTGTCATTAACTCCAGTGTGAATTATTATTGCTATTATTAGATATCTTACTGTATTTAAATGTATCCTTACACAGGAGTTGTAAATAGGATTTTACGTTGCATCACTATGGCCCTGGTTGTGGTGAACCTTGGGCAAATGTCTTGGATTATTCTTCATACGAACCATCACCCAGTTGCTTGGAAGTGATATACAAGGCAAAAGTTAAGGAGAAAAGGAGTGTTCTAGGAAGTTGAAGTTTCAACTTCATGAGATTTACACAACCAGAGGTGGAAGAAGTAATAAAGCGCCAATAAAACACTAGAAATACTCCTGTACAAAGAAAAATCAGTATCCTTGTGACTGAGAAATGTAGATTATTGACCATAAGGTTTGTCGTTAACCGTGCCTTCTTGGTGAATGTGTGAAGTGGTCTGATTTTACTGGGTATGGATGACAGGGCAGCAAGATAAGTTGGAGATAGATTGTCTCCACTCTCCTGAGGGTTTTTTTTTCCACATTTACATGTCTAGCTTCAATCACGTCCCTCTCGTACCCCCTGTCTTCTCTGTCTAAATTGTATTTCATCATTGTCCCCAAATAAGTATCACACAAAACTGATTCTACATTTTAGTAAGCGACTTACAAGGGTTAGGGACAGAGTTGATTCTGGCACTGAGTTGTTGCTCCTCCTCCACCTGGATCTTGAATTTCACTTAGGTGTTGTCCACATACCTGAACCAGCTTAGTCCAGCTATAATTGCCATACCTTGACCACTTGGACTCTCTCACTCCATGTGGTCTTGGTGTGGTCCCCATATCGAGTAAACTATTTCAGTTTTATGTTGACTGTAATAAAGTCAGAACCTGAATCTCTTTATTTTTGTTTCAGGACATTAATAAACGTCTCTCATTGCCGGCCGATATTCGTCTCCCTGACGACTACCTGGAGAAGTTTAATGTCATTGGTCCAACTCTGTTTGAGCAGCCAATCAGCAGGCGGCTACGCAGAGTGTCTCTGGTACTGCCTCCTCCTTCTACTATGTTTCAGCTGTATTTCTGTTATTGATGTTGGTAGTTTTAACTGTTTCCTCTCTGTGTCTGCAGTCGGAGATTGGCTTTGGAAAACTGGAAACATACGTCAAACTGGACAAACTGGGAGAGGTGAGGACACAGGACAGAGCAACTGTTTAACAATGTTTTATGAACTAACACATTAAATGACTGGTTCTGTTCAGTGAGGTCTGAGTTTGTTAGTCATTTTTACACAGAAACACTGCCCTCTTTAAGACACCTTTGACTATTTACACTGCATATAAAATGCCGCAGTAAAGACAATTCAGTGTGTGTTTTACACAGGTAACCAGATATCCCATCATGCATGTCAGATATACAAAACTTTACTGGTGAATATGTCGGTGAAAGTTCTCAGTTATCCAGGTTAAGTTATCTGTAAGTTGAGTCACGGTAACTGGACTTCCTACTTGCTAGGTCGAAGTGCTTCACTACTCATCCAGGTAGCTTTTTCAGTCTGAGGATAGTTGGTTAGAGACCACAAATTTATCCTCCAGGTTGGTTTCATTTTATTCTTTTCATTACAGGGGAATGAACTGTGATGGGCTTTTGCTGGTTTTATACATTTTAGAAAAGATTTGGACTCAGACACAGTTGATGTGTGTTGATAACATGATAATAAGGGATTCTGATCACAGATTCAGTTTCCTGTAGCAAATTGTAGGTGATGACAAGCTGGAGGAGAAATGCTACTCGGACTGCAACTACTTTCCGCAGCAGGAAAGAAGTAATGAACAAAATTCGAATTGGATTAAGACTGGGATCTGGTTTATCATGATAAACAACTGGTTGGGTTATGTCAGCAAATAACTAACAACCTTCTTCAAATATTTAAAGACTCAAAATGAGAATATTTGAGTCCTGTTCCCTGTCTTCAGCTGTGGTCCTGGTCCTGGTCCTCACCTGTAGACCTAGTCCTAAATCTCCAGTACTGAGTGAAATGAACAGTCTGATATTTAAATCACAACTATTCAGATTGTTTATGTTGCCCAACTCCCAAGTGACAAATTTTCATCAGCGGGCCTGAATGTTTGTACACCAACATCATCCTCTGTCCTTAGACCCTCAAATAGGACAAAGGAAAACTCCAAAACCCCATGCCATTCTAGAGAGACCAGATTCATTGAGACTGAAACTGATCCACCAGCCAAGAGTTGGTAACAGGTACAAACCCTGAGTGTTGCTGGGCCACTAATAAAAGTTAAGTCATATAAATGAGCATGAAGGGTTAGGGTTAGGATTTAAAAGTGTCTGTCACCTGTCTTTCACCTGTCTGCAGGGGACCTATGCTACAGTTTATAAAGGTCGCAGTAAACTGACTGAAAACCTTGTGGCTCTGAAGGAAATTCGACTGGAACATGAAGAAGGAGCTCCATGTACTGCCATCAGAGAAGGTACTATAGTGCTAATATTATACTGCAAGTACTAATACTATAATATTAATACTGTACTATAGTATTAATACAACAGTTTGTATTGAGCAGGTTGTTAAAAGTTTAGAAACAGAGGACGTTTCAATTTGATTAAGTTAGGACGTTTCAAGGACGTCCTAACTTAATCCAGGGTCACGATGGCCCCTGTGTTGGCTCATACATGTATTCACAAAGAATAGATTCACAGAGCAAAGTCCATATTTGTCCTGTTCGGGAGCAGCATCTTGTCCATTTCGTTGGGCAGGTAGCCAATGTTTGCCAAGTGAACTGACAGATTGAACTCCTCACTGTCACAGCTTCAGTAATGCATTTCCGCTGCCTGCGTCTCCTCCATGATTGCTAGAAACTGCTGCTGCCAGACAGCAAAGAAAAGTAAAGTGCTAGAGGTGATGGTCCACAGTGCTATGACAGTGGAATCTGATGATGTTTTTATGGTTTTACTAAACTGATTGATTGATTGCTATATAGCACTGTGTGACATGCCAGTGAAATGTAATATTATTATTTCAACTTTCAGTGCAGTTTATTTATAAAGCACAAAATCACAACACAAGGTTTAAGAACTTACAGAATCTAACAATAAACCTAAAAAACATTATTACTTTAATGTTGTTGTTTTTTTCCTCAGTGTCTTTGTTGAAGGATCTGAAACACGCCAACATTGTCACTCTTCATGACATAATCCACACCCAGAAATCACTAACGCTGGTGTTTGAGTATCTGGTGAGATAAACACACCCATCAACCAGCCACTTCACTTGCCCCAAATAACAGGGTTAGGGTGTGTTACCAGTGTGTTGTGTTTCAGGACAAAGATATGAAACAGTACCTCGACGACTGCGGAAACATGATCCATGATCACAATGTCAAAGTGAGGAAATTTTACTTTTATTCATTTGTTATCATCAGTGATATTTGTAATTGTGTTTTTACACTACACACATACATACATATCACTGTTGACTGACCAGCATTTGAAGGGATGCAGGCTCCTACAAACTAACAGTGAGAGATCAATGTTAAAACTAACTCGGCATATAGCTGCGATTATCCTGGATAATCCCACATTTGTCATAAACCATTTCATCTAATCCAATCCTCTTTGCCCTCTAATTCTGTTTTACACCTCCTAGATAGCAAAAGGAGCATTAGAAACAAACATGCGTAAAAGTAAAATTTGTCATGAGCTGCCGGATGGACTCCATGGCCAGAGATCAGACAGGACAGAACTGAGTAGTCAATCTTTAATTTATATCGACAGAACACAGTAAATCAATGAATTAAATGAAACAGTCACTAGATGGGAGGAGATGAGGTAGGGTGAGTATGGTGGTCTGGTTGGTAACCGGAAGTGACGTCAAAACCAAGATGGCCGACCAACGGAGAGCACATGGATAAAATGGAGGACAATAGAGATGGTGAATGGTGGCGACTGAGAACCAGTGGAGAGTGTCCAGTAGTGTAACCAGAGTAACAGAATCACAATGAGAAAACAGTCACAGAGTGTGATGAAATTCAATGTCCAAAGCAATTAATCCAAAAGGCTAAACTCAGGTCAAGGGTAATCCAGGTCATACACGGTTATGGCAGTTCAGAGGTAAGTCCGGCAGGCAAGATCCACAACGAAAAGACAATCCAGGTCGACGCACAGGGAGATCCAAACGGAAACAGAGCGGGGAAGGGAACAACGAGGGAGAACATAGAACAGGGAAAACACTCACTGAACCAAAGGGGGAGACGGGAGGCAGAGTCAGGTCAGGCTGGTCCAGTGGGGGGTAATCCAGAGTAGACAGGGTAGAAGGGGTACAGGTCCGGGAAAGGGAATCAAGCAGGCACAGGTACAGGTCTGGTACTGTGAGCAGGGGAAAGGGACAGGGAATGAACAGAACTCACAGCAACAGGGGGTCAGGCAAGAGACAGGGTCCAGATCAGGCAGAGTCCGAGAAATCCAAACAAATCAGTCCACAAGAAACGCTGGATAGAGTCCGGGTATGGAGAACAAACTATCTGGCAGGGGAAACAGGTGAGCAGGCCGGTATTTATACTGTGAGGGAAAACCAGGTGTGACCAATCAGGTGAGTGCATGTGACCAGAACGGGAAAGGGAAACAGGAAACCGCCAAAATAAAAGCACGGGAGGAAGCACCAGCAGCAACGAGGCTGGAACCATGACAAAAATTATATGTTCTGTGTGATACACCTGTCATTTTCCTGCAGATCAAAAGTCCCACAACATAATAGATTCTGTCACTGTCTCATCAGCGTTTTTCACTTGAACTGGATTTATTTAGATTTATTGAGTACTCCCATTATGCCAGTACCTTTCTCCAGTAACTGTGCTGGTTTTTCTCAGCTCTTTCTTTTCCAATTGCTGCGAGGTTTGTCGTACTGTCACCGCAGGAAAGTTCTCCATCGAGATCTGAAACCACAAAACCTCCTGATTAATGAGCGAGGAGAGCTGAAGTTGGCTGACTTTGGTGAGTATGTGTGTTTATGGTTGGGTTAACCAGACACAGTAACATGGATGCAGCCCGTAACGTGTTACAGTGATGTTATATTGACAGGGAAACTTTGCTACTGGTCCTAACTTAAAGTTTAATATTTATTTCTACTTAAGCACAAATCACAGAAAACACCAGTTTCACTCAGAAAAACAATAGAAATTAAAGCTAATGAGGATTTCTTCTAATGGGATGTGGTCCAACTGCTTATCCAGCACTTCCTCTCTCACCTGAACTGCTGCAGCTCTCCTTGTACCAAAGCCTCAAAATCAGCCACCTGGCCTCCCCCAGACCTCTGATACCAGTCCCCAGACGGGTGACACTTGTTTTTGAACATACTGTAGCTTGAGTGTTTTTTGTCTTAGTGATGTGATTACTCATGTGTCCTTAAGACAGTGACGATGTCACTTAGGTGTGTGTTTCAGGTCTGGCTCGAGCAAAGTCGATCCCAACGAAAACATACTCTAATGAGGTGGTGACTCTGTGGTACCGCCCCCCTGACATCCTGCTGGGAAGCACCGACTATTCTACCCACATCGACATGTGGTCAGTACCTGTTGTATTGTTGTAGTACTGGGGATATTACTTTAGTACTAATACTATGGCATAGTGATCATTCTCTCCCCACCTGTTTGTCTCTTTTTAGGGGCGTAGGTTGTATCTTCTACGAGATGGCGACAGGTCGACCTCTGTTTCCTGGTTCCACAGTTGAGGAGGAACTTCACTTCATCTTCAAGCTGCTTGGTGAGAACCATTCAACTTCTGTTTCATCATCACTGAGAACCATTCAGTTTCTGTTTCATGAATTTGGCAGAATTTGCTGGAATGCTGCCTGTTGTTCTATTTTTTGTTTGTGGGAATCTTTTTTTGCCTTGTGATGTCAGACAGGAAATCATATTCAACAAATGTCCTGGGACAGATTCCAACCCAGGACACTGCAGTCATGTGGCATACGCTGCTGATAACCTGGTAGCTGCTAGTCAAGTCAAGTCAAGAAGCTTTATTGTCATTCCAACCACATATAGCTGAAGCAGTACATAGTGAAATGAGACAACGTTCAACTTCAGTTAACAGCACTGAAACCCTGTCAATTAAAAGCCAATGATAGGATTTCATCAAAAGTCATAAATTATCATAAATGTGCAGGAAAGACATAATTTTCAATTCATTCAATCATATTTGTATAGCGCCAACTCATCACAACAGAAGTCATCTCAAGGCACTTTACAGTGTAAGGTTTAAGACCTTACAGAGTATAATTATATAGAAAATTACATACGAAACCGAACAATCCTATTTGAGCAAGCTTTAGGCAACAGTGGAGAGGAAAAAACGACAACAAAAAACAAAACAAGCAGCAAAAACAATAATTTCTGCTCCCTTGTGAACTGTAATGACCTGGTTGGAAAATTGCCTATAAATGGCCTAACTTTTCCATGTCTTAAAACGGAACACAGTCTGATTGACTTATTTAAATCATCTATTTATGACCAAAGCATTTGTAACAAAGTTAGGATGGAAAAAGCATGGATTTGTTTCATTGTTTGTCAAAATAAGTGCTAAATTCTGTTTTGCTGCTTCTAAACAATCCAGTAAGAAACACCAATTGTACCAGTGAAAAAAGATTATTGCGGAGCCCTGATCACTGCTTCTGCACAGCTGTTTCATAATGTCTACAGTCCTGTGTATTTTATGCATTTTTATGTACATGATATGGTACCTTATATTTGTGTACTACAGGTACCCCTACAGAGCAGAGCTGGCCTGGGATCAGTTCCAATGAGGAGTTTATGACATACAACTACCCTCAATACAGAGCAGAGACACTGAGTAACCACACTCCAAGGTACACAGCACTATACAGTGTACCACACACAGGTACACTACAGTACTATAGTCAGGTACACTACCATACTAAACACAATAGTAATCCAGTCTGACTTTCAGATGAGTTAGTCTCAGCCACCATCCAAGTTTTTTTCGTCCAGCAGAATAGACTCCCAGCAGGCTGTATAAGACCCGTTGCCCTGACTTCTGTGGTTATGAAGTCTTTTGAGCGTCTTGTCTTGTCCCACCTCAAGGACATTACAGCCCCCCTGCTGGACCCCTTGCAGTTCGCCTACAGGGCCAATAGATCTGTAGACGATGCTGTAAACATGGCTCTCCACTTCCTCCTCCAGCACCTGGACTCCCCAGGATCCTATGCCAGGATACTGTTTGTGGACTTCAGCTCTGCCTTCAACACTATTGTTCCATCTCTGCTCCAAGACAAACTCTCTCAGCTGAACGTGCCAGACTCACTGTGCAGGTGGATTACAGACTTCCTGATAGACAGACGGCAGTTCGTGAGGCTGGGGAAGCATGTCTCGGACTCCCGGACCATAAGCACTGGATCCCCCCAAGGCTGCGTCCTCTCTCCTCTGTTATTCTCCCTATACACAAACAACTGCACATCTGGACACCAGTCCGTCAAACTCCTAAAGTTCGCGGACGACACCACCCTCATTGGCCTCATCTCCGATGGAGACGAGTCAGCCTACAGGAGCGAGATGGACCGTCTGGTGTCATGGTGCAGCTTGAACAACCTGGAGCTCAACGCTCTCAAGACAGTGGAGATGATAGTGGATTTCAGAAGAGACCCAGCCCCCCTCCAGCCTGTCATCCTCTGTAACACCCCAGTCACCTCTGTTGAGTCCTTCCGTTTCCTGGGCACCACGATCACCCAGGAGCTCAAGTGGGAGCAGAACATCAGCTCCCTCACCAAGAAGGCTCAACAGAGGCTGTACTTCTTGCGGCAGCTGAAGAAGTACAACCTCCCAAAACAGATGCTGACCAACTTCTACACTGCCATCATCGAATCCATCCTCACCTCCTCCATCACAGTCTGGTTTGCTGCAGCCACTGCCAGGGACAAGGCCAGGCTGCAGAGAATCATACGCTCTGCCGAGAAGGTGATTGGCTGCAGCCTTCCATCACTCCGGGACCTGTACGTCTCCAGGACCCAGAGACGTGCATCCAGGATTGCAGCTGATCCCTCTCACCCTGGCCATGCACTATTTCAACCTCTCCCCTCTGGCAAGAGACTCCGGTCCATCAGGACCAGGACCTCACGCCACAAGAACAGTTTCTTCCCTGGTGCTGTCAGCCTGCTGAACAGTTCCCCAATTCCCCCCAGATAACCTCTGCACAAATCCCCCCCCCCCAACCGACTGTGAATATGCGTATTTACGTTTGTTTGTTTATCCTGCTATTCTATTCTATGTCTGCACCTAACATCAGGACAAATTCCTAGTGCTGTAAAATGCCCTTTATCGCACCTGGCAATAAAATGTCTCTGATTCTGATTCTGATAATACAGAATAAAAATGATAGTGCGCATGCTTGAACCGTGCAGCAGTCTGTTGTAGTTGTTCTCTTCCTTTTGATGTTTTTTCTTTATTTTAGTTTCTTATTTATATTTATTTTCGAAGATAAGTAACTAGTTTTGGAAATTAAGTTATACTCTCTCAGACCACGTTGTTCGAGAGAGTTTTTATCTCCATTTTTATCTTTGGATTCATATTTTCACTCATCCGAAAGACTGGAGCGCAGCGGCAGCTTCATCACCATGGAGACAGCTCCTTTGTTTAAACCCGGGATCAGCTGATCTTACTGACGGCGGCCGGCATAAAGGATCTAATATAGACGATTTCAGCATTGGGAGAGGAGGGGAGCTTACCATTCTCATCAATAATACTATAATACTAATATCTAACAGGTGGAGCCATTCTGGTCATGTAACTGTGGAAGAGCTTGCCTGTAGCCCTGACATTGAATTGCTGGCTGTGGGACTCTAATTATATATATATATATATATATATATATATATATATATATATATATATATATATATATATATATATATATATATATACACTGCTCAAAAAAATAAAGGGAACACTAAAATAACACAACCTAGATCTGACTGAATTAAATATTTTTATTAAATACTTTATTGTTTTCATAGTTGAATGTGCTAACAACAAAATCACACAAAAATTATCAATGGAAACTAAATGTATTAACCCATGGAGGTCTGGATTTGGAGGTGCACTCAAAACTGAAGTGGAAAAACACACTACAGGCTGATCCAACTTTGATGTAATGTCCTTAAAACAAGTCAAAATGAGGCTCAGTAGTGTGTGTGGCCTCCATGTGCCTGTATGACCTCCCTACAACGCCTAGGCATGCTCCTGATGAGGTGGCGGTGGTCTCCTGAGGGATCTCCTCCCAGACCTGGACTAAAGCATCCAACAACTCCTGGACAGTCTGTGGTGCAACGTGGCATTGGTGGATGGAGCGAGACATGATGTCCCAGATGTGCTCAATTGGATTCAGGTGTGGGGAACGGACGGGCCAGTCCATAGCATCAATGCCTTTGACTTGCAGGAACTGCTGACACACTCCAGCCACATGAGGTCTAGCATCAGGGGGAACCCAAGGCCAACCGCACCGGCATATGGTCTCACAGGGGTTCTGAGGATCTCATCTCGCTACCTAATGGCAGTCAGGCTACCTCTAGTGAGCCCATGGAGGGCTGTGCGGCCCTCCAAAGAAATGCCACCCTACACATTACTGACCCACACCGCCAAACCGGTCATGCTGGAGGATGTTGCAGGCAGCAGAACGTTCTCCAGGGTGTCTCCAGACTCTGTCACGTCTGTCATGTGCTCAGTGTGAATCTGCTTTCATCTGTGAAGAGCAGAGGGCGCCAGTTGAGAATGTGCGAATCTTGGTGTTCTCTGGTAAATGCCAAACGTCCTGCACGGTGTTGGGCTGTAAGCACAAGCCCCACCTGTGGATGTCGGGCCCTCATACCACCCTCATGGAGTCTGTTTCTGACCGTTCGAGCAGACACATGCACATTTGTGGCCTGGTGGAGGTCATTTTGCAGGGCTCTGGCAGTGCTCCTCCTGTTCCTCCTTGCACGAAGACGGAGGTAGCGGTCCTGCTGAAGGGTTGTTGCTCTCCTACGGCCTCCTCCACATCTCCTAATGTACTGGCCTGTCCCCTGGTAGCGCTTCCATGCTCTGGACACTACGCTGACAGACACAGCTCGCATTGATGTGCCATCCTGGATGAGCTGCACTACCTGAGCCACTTGTGTGGGTTGTAGACTCCGTCTCATGCTACCACTAGAGTGAAAGCACCACTAGCATTCAAAAGTGACCAAAACATCAGCCAGAAAGCATAGGAACTGAGAAGTGGTCTGTGGTCACTACCTGCAGAACCACTCCTTTATTAGGGGTGTCTTGCTAATTGCCTATAGTTTCCACCTGTTGTCTTTTCCATTTGCACAACAGCATGTGAAATTGATTGTCAGTCAGTGTGGCTTCCTAAGTGGTGTTGTGGAAATTTCTCACAATAATCAAAACTAAGACAACAGCGTGAGGATTCATTTCAGGTTTACTACATGCAGCATGGAGAGAACACATCGCCAGTGTTCTCTGACTCTGTCATCTACAGTTCCACTTTTATAGGCACAAAGAAAACACATTGAAGCTACATACTGGAAGACTCTCTGTGAACCTCACGGTGAGGACATTGATGTACTGAGAGACTGCATCACTGACTACAATAGTTTCTGTGTGGATACCCACGTACCTACTAAAACTATTTGCTGCTTTTCCAACAACAAGCCCTGAGTCACCAAGGACATCAAAGCCACCCTGAATGATAAAAAGAAGGCATTCAGGTCAGGAGACAGGGAGGCTGCGAATATGGTCCAGAGACTGCTGTTTGTTAAGATCAGGAATGAGGCTTACAGGAGGAAACTGGAACAAAGCCTTCAACATAACGACACTAGGGAGGTGTGGAGGGGAATTAGGACCATCACTGGCTACAAGTTCAGCAGTCAGGCAACTGATGGGACTGTGGACCGGGCCAACAAATGTAATAATTCTTTCAATAGATTCCAGGCTGAGCTGCAGAGCCCCCTGCAATTCACTAACCGCTCCTGAGTCTCTCCGCACAGCCACGATACACATGATGTCCATCTCTGCAAATCAGGTGAGGAGAGAGCTGAACAGGCTTCACCCCACAAAGGCTGCAGGGCCAGATGGAATCAGCCCAAAGGTGCTGAAAGCTTGTGCTCCCCAGCTACAGTGGTGTGAAAAAGAGTTTGCCCCCTTACTGATTTCTTATTTTTTTGCACGTTTGTCACACTCTAATGTGTCCGATCATCAAACAAATTTAATTATTAGTCAAGGATAACATAAGTAAACACATTATTCAGTTTTTAAATGAATTAATTATTATTAAGGGTAAAAATAAATCAAAAACTACATTGCCCTGTGTAAAAAAGTGCCCCCTAAACCTAATAACTGGTTGGGCCACCCTTAGCAGCAACAACCGCAATCAACCGTTTTCGATAACTTGCAGTGAGTCTGATACAGCGCTGTGGAGGACGTTTGGCCCACTTATCTTTGAAGAATTGTTGTAACTCATTCACATTGGAGGGTTTTGGAGCATGAACCGCCTTTTTAAGGTCAAGCCACAGCATCTCAATTGGATTCGGACATTCTCCTTGAGGATATTTTGGTACACAGCAGAATACATGGTTCCATTTATCACAGCAAATCTTCCAGGTCCTGACGCAGCAAAACAGCCCAACCAAAAGTCTTGAGGATCATCAAGATGTTTTCAGGAAAAACTGAGACGAGCCTTTATGTTCTTTTTGCTCAGCAGTGGTTTTCGTCTTGGAACTCTGCCATGCAAACCATTTTTGCCCAGTCTTTGTCTTATGGTGAAGTCATGAACACTCACCTTAATTGAGGCAAGTGAGGCCTGCAGTTCTTTGGATGTTGTTGTGGGGTCTTTTGTGACCTCTTGCATGAGTTGTCGCTGCGCTCTTGGGGTCATTTTGGTCAGCCGGCCACTCCAGGGAAGGTTCTCCACTGTTCCATGTTTTTCCCATTTGTAGATAATGGCTCACTGTGGTTTATTGCAGTCCCAAAGCTTTAGACATGACTTTATAACCTTTTCCAGACTGATAAATCTCAATTATTCTCTTTCTCATTTGTTTTTGAATGTCTTTGGATCTCGGCATGATGTCCAGCGTTTGAGGATCTTTTGGTCTACTTCCCTTTGTCAGCCAGGTCCTATTTAAGTGATTTCTTGATTGCAAACCGGTATGGCAGCAATCAGGCCTGGGTGCAGCTAGAGAAATTGAGCTCAGGTGTGATGAACCAGTTAAGTTATATTTTAACAGGGGGGGGCAAACACTTTTTCACAGAGGGCAATGTAGATTTTGATTTATTTTTACCCTATGTGGTGTTCTCCAACATCTCAACAACACATCTTCAACCTCAGTCTGCATCTGGAGAGAGTTCCTCTTGGGTGGAAGAAGTCGTGCCTAGTTCCCATGAATAAGAAGTCATGTCACAGTGTCTTCAATGACTACACCCCAGTGGCTCTGACCTCACATATTATGAAGGCTTTTGAGAGGCTGATCCTGGAGTCCCTCAGACCTCTGGTCAAACCCTCACTTGACCCCCTCCAGTTTACCTAACAAACCCAACTTGGAGTGGGTGGTGCCATCATACATCTCCTCCATCACACCTACACCCACCTGGACAAGCCTGGGGGCTTAATGAGGATCATGTTTTTTGATTTCTTCAGAGCATTTACCACCATCCGACCTGCAATGCTGGAAGAGAAATTAAAAAACATGCAGGTTGACGCCACAGGTTGATTGTGGACTACCTCACCAACCGCGCCCAGTATGTCCGCCTGCAGAACTGTGTTAAGTGTGTCTGACACTGTGTTCTGTAGCACAGGTGCCCCACAGGGGACAGTTTTCACATCACAAAGTACCAGGGAGTGGTGGACTATTGTGAACTTAACCATCTTCAATCCAATTTTCAATTCAACATCAGTAAAACATAGGAACAGGAGATGGACTTCTGGGAATCTTGTCACCCCTTCCTCTATACAGGGGGATACAGTGGAGGTCCTATCCCAGTACAAATACTTGGGAGTGTAATTGGACAACAAACGGGACTAGACAAAGAACTCATCAGCACTGTACAAAAAGGCTCACAGTCGTATGTACTTGAGGAGGCTCAGGTCCCTCCATGTCTGCAGCACCATGCTGCGGATGTTCTATGAGTCTGTGGTTTTAGTGTCATCTTCTATGCTGTGGTCTGCTGGGGCCACAACATGAAGGTGGCACTAACAGGCTGAACAAACTGACGAGGAGGGCTGGCTCTGTTCTGGGGATGAAGCTGGACCCTCTACATGTATAGCTGAGAGGAGGATGCTGTCCAAACTTCTTTCAATCTTGGACAAGCTCTCCCATCCACTACACAGTGTGCTGCTGGACAGAGGAGCATGTTCAGCCAGAGACTGATCAAGATTAAGTGCTCCACAGAGAACCACAGGAGATCCTTTCTGCCTGTGGCCATCAAAATGTTCAATTCCTCCCCCCTCTGCAAGGGAAAGGGGAACAGAAAATTTCTTTTCATATATCTGTTTTCAATTCACCCTGGACTACCATATTGACCTATTTTCATTCATCTATTTTATCCATCTTACATATACTGTGTATATATTAAGTTTCCTGTATTGATGTTATTCTGGTTGTGGTTCCTTTTCTTTCTGTCTGAGTTGAGAGCAACTGTAACAAGGCAAACAATTTCCCTCTGGGATTAATAAAGTTTTTTCTGAATATTGAATTGAATAAGAGGGTCGGGGGGGTGCATGTTAAAGATGATGAATGATTTTAACATGAACTAATGTTCTCATTAGTGCAACAAATTATGTGTGTGTGTTGTTTTTCAGGCTCAGCAGTGAAGGTGTGGAGCTGTTGTCAAAGTTTCTGCAGGTCAGTAAATGTCTCATCTCACAAACAGGATGTAACATCTTATTTTTATTTTAGGTTAGGTTATATTAGGTGAAATGATTTTAATTGAAACTGTTTAAATGCAGTTTGAAGGGAGGAAGAGGATCTCAGCAGAAGAGTCGATGAAACATCATTACTTCACTAACCTTGGAAATAGAGTGATGTCGCTTCCTGACAGTAGGTCAACTTGAACTTTGACCCCTGTGTTAGTGTACTCTGTGATGTCACTCATTGTGATGTCACTGTGTTTGTTGTAGCAATGTCCATCTTCAGTCTGCCAGAGATACACCTGGAAAAGGAAACTACAAGACCGACAGCAACACCTGACCCCGGCAACACACAGACAGTTGAGCCAGGTAAAACACACACTTGATCCAGGTCAGCAGGTTGGCTAGAGCCAGTGTTCTCTACCTTTTTATTTCGTAGTAGTTTTTAATTTATAAAATAATGTTTTTATGACTATCACTATTTAACTGCAAGAGTGTAAAATGTTATTTCAGACCTTGGTTTAGATTTTCTTGTACAGTCCTAAAATGCCTCAGGATGACTTTACTTTCCCTAAACACCTGAAACAGGAAACACAGGCATCCTCTAAATGATGGCACTGGTTCAGATGGTAAAAAAGATCAGTGGTGATAGCCAATATATCTTCTTTGGTAACACTGTCCCTCAAGTTTCTGTTAACAATTTCTTATCTTGCTCCCGGTCTTGATGTTGTGCACAGTTGTAGTAGCACAAACATTAACTGATACTTCTACAATCGGCTGTGTGTGTCACCCTAACCTGAGCAACGTGATTGGTTCGCACCAATGTCAACCATTTTTTAAAGTTCCATAGAGGAAAAGGTTATTTTGTGACAGACATCTTTTTATCGCCCTGCAGTGCTAAAGCAACCAAACCAGACAGTGATGGATGTGCAAAGACCAGACTTGATGATTGCTGTATGGAATTCAATCCGACAGGAAGTAGAGTTCTTTGAAAAAGTATTTGTCCCCTTCCTGAATTAAAACAAAAATATTTTTCTTATTTTTCAAACTTAAATGATTCGCATAACTAATTAAATGTTACACAAAGATAACCTGAATAAAAACAAAATTTTTAACGATGATTTCAGTAAGGAAAACAAAGCTGCTTGGGTCTATGTGAAAAAGCAATTGCCCCCTAACCATACAGTGCATACAGTGTTGCTGCCACAACCAGTAATTACAGTGGCAAGAAAAACTTTGTGAACCTTTTGGAATTTCATGGTTTTCTGCATTAATTTGTCATAAAATGTGCTCTGATCTTCATCTAAGTCACAACAATACAAAAACACACTGCTTAAAATAATACTACACAAAGATTATATGTTTTCATGTTTTTACTGAACATAACATGTAAACATTCACAGTGCAGGCTGGAAAAAGTATGCGAACCCCTAGCCTAATGATTTCTCCAAGCTAATTGGAGCCAGGAGTGAGCCAACCTTGAGTCCAATCAGTGTGATGATATTGGATGTGTTGCTGAAAGCTGTCCTGCCCTTTAAAAACAAACACCAGTTTTGGGTTTACTGGTTTCAAGAAGCAATGCCTGATGTTAACCATGCCTTGCAGAAAATAGCTCTCAGAAGACCTACTGTACGATCAAGAATTTTTGACTTGCATTAAGCTGGAAAGGGTTACAAAAGTATCTCCAAAAGCCTTGATGTTCATGTGTCCACGGTAAGACAGACTGTCTACAAATGTTTACATGTTATGTTCAATAAAAACAGTATTATTAGTATTATTTTAAGCAGACTGTGTTTTTCTATTGTTGTGATTTAGATGAAGATCAGAGCACATTTTATGACAAATTGATGCAGAAAACCATGAAATTGCAAAAGGTTCACAAAGTTTTTCTTGCCACTGTAATTATTGGTTGTGCCACCCTTGGCAGCAACAAGTGCAATCAAACATTAGTGATAACTTGGAATGATTCTTTACTGGCATGTCTAAGGTCATCTTACAGTATTTCCATCAGAGTTAAGTCTTGACTTGACTAGGCAAAATCTTTTGTTTTTCTAGCCATTCAGAGATGGACTTTGGTGTGTTTCGACCATTGTCCTGCTGCATAACCCAAGTGCACTTTAGCTTGGGGTCATAAACTAATATTAATTTCTCCTTCAGGAATTTCTTATAGTGTGCAGAATTCATGGTTCCATCAATAATGGCAAGTCATCCAGGTCCCGAAGCTGCAAAACAGCCCTAGACCATTAAACACCACCACCATGTTTAACTGTTGGTATGATGTTATTTGGAAGTTGAGTCATGGTAACTGAACGTCCTTCTTGTTAGGTTGAAATTTTCTTTACTCATCCAAGTAGCTTCTTCAATCTGAAGATAGTTGGTTGGAGCCCACAAATTTTTACTCCAAGTTTCGTGTCACTCCACCCCTTGGCCTGAATAGGCTCGTTAGGTGAAACAATGGAAGGGGAAGATGTGAAGGATGTAATAGTCACACCTCTGCCCACCCCCTCTTAACAGCTAAAATGGTTTAAGTGTGTCCAACGTGGTGCATATGTGAACTAGTCCTGATCTTTCTGGGGATGGATGAAAGGGCAGTATGATAAATAGGAGACATGTTGTGTCTAAGTCCTCCACCTTTGTTGAGTGAGGGAGTGTTGATTTGCACATGCAAGACTTCTCTCTCAAAACACTTCTCTTCTTTGTCCAATATGTGAACGTCACTGTCCTTAAAAAAGTGTCCTTTGTCCTTAAGATGAAGGTAAACAGCTGATTCAGGTTCTGAGGTGTTACTCCTCCTGTGTAGCGGCTGTTTGGTTTCTCCAATGTACAGCTTAGAGCGTTCTTCACTGCACTAGACCGCATACACTATATTGCTCACAGCAGAACCAGGCTCAGGGTGGGTGCCCATCTGCCCCATCTGGTTTGGGGTGAGTGGAAAGAGGATAGTAAACAATAACAAGCAACACACCGAACATGATCAGGGACAGTGCAGCAGTTTTCTGGTGCAACCAGCCAGTAGGACCACGTAGCCTCCTCCCGTGATGAGGACCACAAAGTAGGATAGCTGTCACAAGGGAGAGAGAGAGAGAGAGAGAGAGGAAGAATAGCTCTGGCATGGAATGGAATTCAGAGACACAAAATCCACCATTTTTAGTAACCCAGTCAGAGAGGCTGTGGAATGAAAAGAAGAAAAACATTCACACTAGATGTCTTAGGAATCTATCTGAGCTGAACCAGTTCTGTGAGGAAGAAGGATCCAAAGTTCCTTTTGGATGTTTTTCAGGTCTGATCCATAGCTACAGAATAACTTATTTAGCTTATCGGTGCCAAAGACTCACCCTGTTATTTAAACACTTTTTCCACCGTCACTTTGTTTTAAAAAGTTCAGAACTGTATTTTATCAGCTTAGAAATATTGTGTTGGTTGATTTTTGTTACTTTGGCAAAGATCAGATCATAGTTCAGGACCAAATGATGCAGAAAACCTGAAAACTAAAAATAGTTCACTTATTTTTGTAGTCATATGGTACATGTTTATGATACAAATACTAAAATTTAAATGATATATAAGATGATAGAGTTGATTTATTTATTTAAAATATATTTTTTTTACAGGAAACAGTCCCAGCAGGAGGCGGAGTCTGCTCTTCTGACATCACAGGAAGGTGAAGCCTGGTCTTTTAGGGACGGATTTCTTTCTTTTTTCTTTTTTTTTTTTTTCTTTTTTTTTTTTTCCCCCCATAACCAAGGGGCAAAGGGTCTGCTGCAAAGGGAAACAAGATGTAAAACACAGAGAGAAGGAAACAAACTGAACTGTGAAATTACTGTTTGTCAAGATAAAAAGAAGCTGATGCAATAATGACCGCATCCGTCTGACTCATCAGAGGACAGCACCAACCCGTCTTCCATTTTCATTGCACAGGTTAAAAACAAAAAAGGTCCTGGAAACACCTGGATTAACTGTGCAAACACCTGTCTGAAGCAGCTGTTAGACCCAATTCCAGTGACGTCATTGATGAAACAAGACTTAGACTGATTACATCACACGTGACAGGTGTTGGCTGATGTCTTTTTAAAAATACAAAAGTCATCAAAGAACTGATCAATAATTGTTCATCACTTTGACCTCAAACAGCTGAATAAACAACACATTTTATTTCCAAAATAGGTCTTTAGAGTCGACATATGACTTCCTCTGTCCTTAAACCCCAAGAAATACTCCTAGTACAGGAAAAACCCCAGTTGTTTTAGAAGCAGAAGTTTCTACATGTTTTCTATCCAGTCCTTAGTATAAACTGCAAATAAAACTGGATCTGACAGAATACAGGTTTGATTTAGTTTTACATGTAACACTGATAAACATTTTTAAACTGCTGTTCTTTAAAGTTCTGTATAAGTCTGCCATAGCAGAGTCTTACATTAGCAGTAAAGTATCTCTAGTCCAGTGTTATTTATTATGAATCAGACACCCCGAGAAGCCACGTTTGCTTAATTAGACATTTACAGAAAACATTAGGACTATTTCATTGTGAAAGTGGCTTCTGTCTTTCTGCATGTGTGTCTCATCACTTAATACTGTTGTAGAGATATACTGTAAATATACACAGTAATACTCGGCAGTAAACAGTGTCTGAGGAGCTGCTGTTTATCACAGAATTTTATTTTAACAAGAGGTATCAGTTATTTAATAGTTTTTATTTTTAAAAGTTGTGAAAGTTGTTTATTGTCACTGAAACTGCTGTGAACCAGGACAGGCTGGCTGTTTGCAAAGACATATGCATCAGTAACAGGTGAATTCTTTCACATAATTCATAGTTTGTCTGCCGATGTTAAAGTTTTGCCATGAGGGGCCCAATCATCCCTAAACAGCAGAATTTATTTCTTGTGAGCCTCTTGCTTTGCACAACAGAAACCGAAGCCATGGTGTTGGAGATAAATTATCTAATTGTTGGTATGTAGATGTGAGTAGTCGTGGGCAAACTTTACACTTTTTTTTTTTACAACTCTTACTGCTTTTTTGTGTTGATTTAAACTTGCTGCTAAGTTGGACTCGTACTGCTCCAGTGGTTTTTATGTGGCACTGCATGTTGTGCATCAGTAATGTAATTTTTGACGACATGCACAAACAACGCACTAAATCAATGCAGGATCCATCTGGGCGTCATGTTGAATGTGTGACTGTGTAGGTAACAGCGACTATGTCTCCAAACTTCACTGATAGACGACAGTCATCTGACAGGAAACGAGTAATTTACAGTAACTTAAAGTTTTTTCTGTGTGAAAAAACAAACTAACATTGGGAAGTGATTCAGAGCTCTGTGAGAAATCACCTGCTGAAGTATCAGGGTGTGTGGCTTAGTCAAACAGTTTTGGCTAGTTTGTCTTCAAATTCTAGTCTCTTCCAACAAATGAGTCTTTGCAAGCACATTTTTGGTGTTTTTAATGTATTTGTTTTCCAAGCTTAGAATGACTTTAAACAGTTTTTGCTGATGTGAAAATCTCTTTTTTCAGCTGTGAAGAAACATTAGCAATAGACAAACATCTTTAAGAGGACAATAATGGTGAATCAGTGTTAATGATGTTTCAGTCAGTGGAATTTAAAGCTGCTGTAAAACTGTTACATGTACATGTTTGAATATGAGACTTTAGAAACTGTATAAAATAATACAGTTCTTTTAATTCATATTGTTTCATCTGTGGATTAACTTTCATCAGAACTCAGTAATGTCAAATTGGAAGAAAACAGCAACAAACCAAGGAATAATTTACGTTAAAGGAACCATCTGAGCAAGAATACAGCAACATTTCAGGACAGTTAAAAATAAATAAAATTAATAAAATAATAAAAATTAAACAGAAACAACAAAATGTATTTTTATGAAACAAGATCTGAATTAAATCCACTTGTGACTGTAAAAGTTACAGGAGGTGGCTGTGAAATTATTATTTCTGACAGTTTTATGTGTTGAAACATGTTGGGATTTAACGGGGACAGTGTCAGCGAAGCTACAAATCAAGAGATAATGCAGAGTGTTCATGAATGACTGTTGAATGTAACTACAAACGGTTGTTGTGGTCAGTAGTTTAATCCAGGTTTACAGTAATAATGTGTAGTTATTGATTGTTAGTGATGATCAGAGATTTTAAATCTGCACGCTGCAGTGTTGTGTTGTTTTTCAGCTGCTGTTCAACTGCAGAAAAAACAGCATTTAGATCTGAAACTAAAAATCTGATGTGCATTCACAGCTCATTGATTCATCTGGATTTTTCATTAAGAACATGAAGTGGTTTAAGTCATGACAACACTCAGTAGATCTGCAATTCTTTGTTCCTATTTTTTAGGATCCTCTATAAACATCAATTATCTCAAACTGTCTCAGGAGCAGGTTTATTCTCAGGTTTAGTCAGTGTAAACAAGGTAACATAATTTTGACTGGGTGTTGGGACAGAAGGTCATGTCTGATTTTGGATGCTTCCTTCTCATAGCAGCAAGTGACTGAAGTTGGGGTGAAGTTGATAATAAGTGGGTTTATAATACAGAGAGAGTATTAAATATAAGACGGCTTTCACCATTTTAGTGTACAATTACTTTACATGATTTGCAGCTCACAGGTCAAAGACACTAAACAGATGAAACCAGCAATTAATGTGAGTCCCATTGATCTATGGTCTCTGTGAGTGTTTAACTGTAAAACAGCAGCTGCATCACAAAGTATTTTTTTTGTGTGTGTATAAAAAGAATAATGTTGGACTAGAATCAGCTGATTGATATTGTTTTATCAGCATCAGCATTGACATTATGAAGTGTGCTAAAATATTTAATCAGAAACATTGAAGATTAATCTGTCATTAACTTGAGATTTTCATAATAAACAGACTCATTGGAGAGGTGGTGGTGGTGGTTGTTAGCATCAAACCTAATGTCTGATTGCTTTTTGTATTAAAGATATTTGTGTCAGATTTTCTGAGCTGTGTGTTTGGGTCCAGATGCTGTTTTCTCTGCTTCCTAATTAATGCTTAGTTTTGTACAAACCAAAGTTATCTACAATATACTGCAATGCATGATGGGATGATGATTCTTCCAGTTACTTCTATGCTGTTTTTTTTTCTAAATTCTTCCATCTGCCCAGAAACTGCACTGCGACGTATCTGATGCTATAACTGATCTGCGTACTTGAAATATAAGTAAAAGTATGAAAATAAAGTATATCTTGTTATTGTGTACAATCTTGTTTACTATATGTATTTATGGTATATAAAGATAAATTAAAATTCTTTATTTATTATTATCTGTGGTTATTTATTTTATATTTGACAGAGACGTATTTGTCCAATAGTTTTACTGTTTTGTTTTGTTTTTTTTTTCACAGAAAAACAAAAATATGTGTTTTTTATATTCCATCCCCAAGAGGTACAGATTTGTGTCACCTTCTTTAAGTACATCCATGTTTGCTTTGCTTGTGCTTCTTATTAATAAAATAATAATAATTAACATCTTAGTTCTAAATAAGTTGCAAAGTGAGTCTTTCTGTTCACTGGGACTTACCCTGACCACACGTTCTTTGTCACTGGAGTTTTTTTTAGGTTAGCTTGGGGCTTTTTGTCCTTACCTTAGCAGAACTGCAGGCCTTCATTATTATCCTCACTTAACTTGTCATTAAACTTGATGATAATTTGGGTATCATGGTTTAAATGATTTGGGTAAATCTATCTATCCCTTTTCTGTAGTTCTTGTTGCTCCAATACCTGTCTCTGCTGTGATGATGTACTGTAATGCTCTTCTTGTTGGTGTTCTATAGGCATGAGATTACTGTTTCATAGAAACAAATGAGTATGAAAAATCCAATGAGTGCGAAGGTGAAAAACTACTGCAGTCAATGTCAAGTGTCTTAGAGAAAATTGGGTGTTATAGCATCTGTCTTCTGGTTTGGCTTAAGTGAGATTATTTATCTCAATAACTCTCCCTGTATTGTCCGACAACTGAGTGGTTTGGTGTGGAGAGTCAGTTAGTTAGTTAATTAGTGTTAGGATTAGAAATTAAGGGTTAGGGAAATGAAAGTTTGAATTAAGTGCACAGGCCATCACCATGCTAAACCAAACCAGACCCTGTCTTGTTGAGGCCCCTCTGTTGTGTTGTGTCCTGTTTCATTATCCATTTTGTCTGCTGCCCTGCATCTGTGAGTCCCTGATCATTTTTTTGTTGCTCTCCAGGACAGAGGCTTGGACCGAGTGCCATTTCTTCGTATTGTTTGCATGTAATTAGGCAGATTAAATTTTTTGTAAGTGTTACCCCCTTTGTCAATCTCAGTAGTTAGGGCTATGGGTGAGGGTGAGAGGAAGATCAAAGGTATGTGTATTTCCTTGTTGGATTTACAGTGCATTGGCTCAGGAACCTTAGTATGTGTTTAGAGGTTAATAAATAGAAGAAATCATAATAAAACTTAGAGGTTAAGAGATTCAAAAACAGTGGAAGACCGATAAGATGAACTTTATTAAATGTTAATGTAATTGAAAACCATGTTTCTTTTTCAAAGGCTGGCTGTACATAGGAGTTATGAATTACTGTTCTCTGTTAAATAAAATGGATTCCAATTATTCCGGTAAGTTCAATTACGATAACATATATTATTAATAATAATTAAGCAATAGTAAATGAAGTGCTAAAGGATGAGTAGATCCTCTGATGAATGCAGAGAAGAAAGAAAAACATGCTCACAAAAACGTTTTGTCAAAACACAAATAAAAAACCATGCAATGTAATCATTCATACAGGGGTTTTTTTTTTTATGTATGTGAGTTCTTTTAACAAACACCATGCAATAAATAGAATAGTTAAATAAAATTCATCTTGGAGTCCACATAATTGTAACAGAATAATTTCTGTCTCTCTCTATGTCATTAAGATCATCATAAAACTGTTAACACCTTAAAACCATATTTTTTCCTATAAAACATTCTGTCATTTAAAAGCTACATATTCATGCTTATTTTTGGTCAATAAAGTTATCTTTTATTTAGGCCTGTTGGAATCATTGTACTTAGTGTGTCTTTCCAGTGCCTTTCTTTCCTTTTCCGCTGTCCATCCGTCCAGGTGGGACAGAACTCCAGGCCAGAAATAGTGAGATGTTGTACTGAATGCATTTGGAAATGTTGGACCAATTCTTTGAGTTTCCCTTTTCGGATAGCGTAAAGGTGCTCCCTAAGTCTTGTGGATACGTCGTATTTAGTTTCGCCAATGTTTATTTTATTGCATAGGTAGCAGATTATACAGTATACGACATTGTTTGTCCAAAATGTGCATTGCCCAGGCACAGAATGGGTTGCTTGATTGTGAGAATTAGAAATGTGTGTGATTTTACTGTAGTGTATGTGATGTGCCTTTCTTGGACCCTGCGGCTCCCGTCAGAATTCTGCTCGCATTAGTCTTTTAAATTTTTTTGTATGCAGATATAACTCTGTGGTGTTGAAACTCATGGAGCGGCAATACAAAGGACTGAAAGTTCTGTTTAACGTTACGTTGCAAATCCAGGTGTCTGTAGGAGAAAGTGGTTACTAGTGGTACAACGCGCCATAGTGGGTAGCTGTGGGGAAACCGTTAATCTGCGGCTGATTTTGATTGATGTTGATTGCATTGGGAGAGCGAGTGGGAGCCAGGACAGAGTGTGTGTCTACCTTTAAGTTTCTTAAGGAAAGATCTGGAGTAGCTTCTTTGCTGGAGGCTCCTGAACAACACCAGTATTGCCTCTAACATTTTGGTATGTTTGGAGCAGATTCTATGGAACTAAAT